>NW_027615153.1:12500-27500 GCF_965212315.1 Lampetra planeri | reverse complement strand
ATGACAACGGCGTGCCGGGGGGTTTCGTGCCGGTGAAGGGCGACCCTCCGCCCACCCCAAGGTGGTACGATGAAGCGGCGAGAGAGAGAATGAGGAAAAACAAAATGGGCAAAATTGGGCACGAGCCCGGGGAGGCCCCCGTTCCGGGAACGTTGGTGGGCACCGGAGGGTGGGCTTGCGCCGTCCAGAAAGCTGCAGCTGTAGCTAATCGGGATGATTTGGAGGACGATCTGGACAAGAGGAAATACCCCCAGAAGCTTGGAGGTTGGAGGGATGAGGCCAGGCCGGGGATGTGTACGCCCAAAGCCCTCCTCTTGTGGTTGAGGAAGGTGGACAGGGGGAGGAAGGGGAATGTGGCGAGGGAGCTGATGAAGGCTTTCCCCGACAGGGACTCCTTTGTGGAGGTGGTAACGGACGTGGACTGGGAGCCACACAGGTACGGGTTCAGCGCGCGGGAGGCTGAACGGGCGATGGATTTGTTGCTCATGACGGCGGAGACCGCGCCCTCCTCCAACTCGAAGAACAGGGAGAAGAGGGAGGCCGGGGAGAGGGAGGCCATGGAGGCCAGCGGCGACGCGCAGGTGAAGGCGGTGACCAAGGGAGTGGAACAGCCAGACCCAGCCTCGCCCAGCCCGTCAGAAAGGCTGAAGAGCTGGCCTCCGATGCCCGAGATGGGGTGCTCTCCCGAATACCTCCTTGGTTTCCTGAAATGGTCGTATGGGAGACGAAACGTCCGCGTGCGGGACAGCTTCCCCAACAGGAGGAACTTTATGAGCACAGCCCGGCGTGTGATTCAGGACCCGGGCACGTTCGGATATAGTCGCCAGGAGATCTTCCGGCTAAAGGCCTTGTTGATCAAGGTCAGAAAACAGCCACCACCCCCCCCCACCGCCCCCTTCTCCCCTGAAGCGTTGAAGAGGACACCATTACAGTCGCCGCCAGCCGGGGAGGGGGGTGAGGAGGTGGGGGCGGAAGGGCTGCTCTGCTAGGCAAAGGGGTGTGGGAGCCCGGATGACGAGCACACCGGACACTGGCTGTGAGCGGTGAGCGGTGACGACGTGATGTGTGATGACGATGAGTGTCTATTGCCATAAAGGCAGGTACACTGAATGCTTTGAAAAGCAAAAGCACACCGGACAATGACTGTGGGGTGGTGGTGATGTGGTGCGGAATGATGTTGTGCATTTATTGTTGCCATAAAGGCAGATTAACTTGAATGAACCGGAAATTCCAGCGCAATTTGCGCTGGTGAAATAAAGTTATAAAAGTCAAAAAGTCTCTCTCTCACTCTCTCACTCACTCTCTCTCTCACTCACTCTCTCACTCACTCTCTCTCTCACTCTCTCACTCACTCTCTCTCTCACTCTCTCACTCACTCTCTCTCTCACTCTCTCTCTCTCTCGCCACCGTTGGGTGCGGTTGTGTTCACCTGGAGCTCCTGCTCTAACGTGTGTGTGGGTGGGGGCCTGGGCTCAGGTGTGAGCCTGAGCCTGGCCTAGGGAGAGTTTTCCTAGGGAAAAACGCTAGGTTATCTCCGCGTTTTCTCCCCGTGTATCGGCCTGCTGTAGTTAGTTTTTATTACTACTGTCGTTTGTGGGGTTGTCTGTGTGGTGCGTTTGTCTGTGTGTTTGTTTTTGTTTGTTTGTCTGCTTGGTTGGTCGCGTTGTGTGTTGGCCTGGTGTTTTTTTTTCACCTGGTTTACCTGGCTTAACACCGCGTGTGTTTGGCCTGTTTGTCTGTTTGTCTGTTTGGTGAGTGTTTTGTCTGTGTGTTTGTTTGTTTGTGTGGTTGCTTGTGCGTGCGTTTTGTTTTGTTTATCTGTCGTTTTGTTTATTTGTTTGTCTGCTTGGCTGGTCGCGTTGTGGTTTGGCCTGGTGCTTTTACCTGGGTTAACACCACGTGCGTTTGGCCAGGTTGTCTGTTTGGTGAGTGTTTGTTTTGTGTCTTTGTTTGTTTGTGTTTGCTTGTGCGTGCGTTTGTTCGTCTATCTGTCGTTTTGTTTATCTGTAAGTTTGTTTTGATTGTTCGTTTTCGTTTGTCTGCTTTTATTTTTTATTTGTATTTTTATTTTTTATTTTTTTTATTTTTTTTTGGCGATTATTTTTGTTGCTGCTGGTGCTGCCATGCGGGCGACATGGTTCAGCCCAGCAGCATGGAGGCTCTCACCGACGATCACGGCTTCCGGTGTTTCCCATCGCCGGGGACAACGCCCGAGGAAGTCGCCACTGCAGTGGCAACGCACACCGGGCTGCCTGCTGTCCGGGTGGTGCAGCGGGAAAACCGTGGCTATGTTGTGTACGTAGCCACGGTGGAGGCAGCGGCACGGGTGGTCGAAAAAGGACTCGAAGTCGGAGGTGAGGGGGGGCAGCTGGTACAGTGCACCCCTCTCACAGCACCGACGGCGCGAATCACCATCACGGGCGCTCCACCATATATGACTAACGCGGAGCTGATGGGAGAGCTGCAACGTTTCGGCACGGTGGCCTCAAACATCAGCCTACTACCTATGAGAACGCGGAACCCTGCCATGCGACACATCTTATCTGGGCAACGGCAGGTGCTCCTCATCCTGAAAGGTGGACGCACCGTGTTGGACGTGGCCATCAAGCGTACCGCTGGTGGCCGCGTCCACACGGTGTACCTGGCTACGACTGAACCACGCTGCTACGGATGTGGCAGCGTGGGGCATGTAAGGAAGAACTGCTCCACCAAGGCAGGGTCGGGTGGAGCTGCGACAGAGACGACACCGACGCTGCAGCCGCAACGGCGACAGCAGCGGGAGCGTCGTGAGGGGCAGCAGCAGCAGCTGCAGAACCAGCAGCAGCAACAGCTGCAACAGCAGCAGCAGCGGGTGAGGGAGCACCCCCCGCCGCCGCTGCCGCAGCAAGAGGTGCAGCAGCAGCAGCCGCCGCATCAACACCGGCAGCAACAACAGCCGCAGCAAGAGGGTGCCGGTTCCGTGCCGGAGCACGGGGAGCCGGCGCCAGAGAAGGACCCCGCTGACGATGGCGGTGGAGGTTTCACCGTCGTCGGAGGGGCACGGAAGAGGAGGAAGATGGGCAGGCGCGGGAGCGCCCAGCCCATGGGGACGGCCGAAGCAGCTGGCGACGGTAGCCAGCCAGCCGACCGCCCGGTGGAAGAGGGGGGGGGGATCGCGGGAGACGCACCCCTGGTGGAGACGACCGAGCCGGGAGCGCGACCTCCGGGCCCGACCTCACCCCCTCCAATGCGGGGAGAAGAACGGCCGACGACCGCCACCGGCGCCGTGGCTGCGCGGGGGGTCGCTGAGGCTCCGGGGAGCACCCCTTCGCCCGTCCCGGGGGGGGGGGGAAGAGGTGGAAATGGACCCTGGGGGGAGTGAGCTGCCTGCGTGCGGGATCGTGGCCAGCGAGGCCCCGGCCCCAGATGGGGAGGCGGGGACGGAAGAGGAGGCCTGCGCCGAAGTGGGAGGAGGCGCTACCCTCACCGACATCGGGGGATGGCCTGACACCGATAGTAACGGTCTGCCGAGCGGCTTCGTGCCGGTGAAGGGCGACCCTCCGCCCACTCCACAGATGTACGACGACGGACCGGCGGAAAGGGCGAAGAAGCGAAAGATGCCCAAAATTGGGCTCGAGCCCGGGGAGGCCCCGGCTCCGGGGGGGTCGACAGAGGCGACAGGGGAGGCCGGCGCCGATGAGACGGGTGGCCCTGAGGACGACTGGGACGAGGAGGAGTACCCCCCCCGACGGTTCACAGGGTCGAGGCGCAGGTGCAAGCTAGGGAGGTACGAACCCAGCAACCTCCTCCGATGGATGAAGAATGTGTACGGGGCACGGAATATTCATGTGCGGGACACGTTCCCCGACAGGGGAGCGTTCATCAAGGTGGCACAGATGGTGGTCAAGGACCCGCATAGGTACGGCTTCAACAAGCAGGAGGTGTACCGACTGAAGGGGCTGATGACGAAAGTGAGGAAACTGCCACCCTCCCCCCCACCAGGAGAGGGTGAGGAGGAGCAGGAGGGACCCTGCTAGGCGACAGGGTGCCAAACTTTTTCAGTGCGATCTGCGCCGGATTTCGAACGGCGCGCACACCGGACACTGACTGCGATGCGGTGGCGATGTGCTGCGTGAATGAAAAGGGATGTGTATATTGTCGCCATGATGACTAGGGTGTGTTGTTTGGCGATGGAATGAAGCTGATGCTGCTGCCATAAAGGCATGGTTTTGGTTGTGACTGCACGGAAACTTTTTTCCAGCGCAATTTGCGCTGGGGCAATAAAGTTTTCAAAAGTCAAAAGTCTCTCACTCTCTCTCTCACTCACTCTCTCTCTCACTCTCTCACTCACTCTCTCACTCTCTCTCTCTCTCTCGCCACCGTTGGGTGCGGTTGTGTTCACCTGGAGCTCCTGCTCTAACGTGTGTGTGGGTGGGGGCCTGGGCTCAGGTGTGAGCCTGAGCCTGGCCTAGGGAGAGTTTTCCTAGGGAAAAACGCTAGGTTATCTCTGCGTTTCTCTCCGTGTATCGGCCTGCTGTAGTTAGTTTTTATTACTACTGTCGTTTGTGGGTTTGTCTGTGTTGTGCGTTTGTCTGTGTGTTTGGTTTTGTTTGTTTGTCTGCTTGGTTGGTCGCGTTGTGTGTTGGCCTGGTGGTTTTTTTTTCACCTGGTTTACCTGGCTTAACACCGCGTGTGTTTGGCCTGTTTGTCTGTTTGTCTGTTTGGTGAGTGTTTTGTCTGTGTGTTTGTTTGTTTGTGTGTTTGCTTGTGCGTGCGTTTGTTTTGTTTATCTGTCGTTTTGTTTATTTGTTTGTCTGCTTGGCTGGGCGCGTTGTGGTTTGGCCTGGTGCTTTTTACCTGGGTTAACACCACATGTGTTTGGCCAGGTTGTCTGTTTGGTGAGTGTTTGTTTTGTGTGTTTGTTTGTTTGTGTTTGCTTGTGCGTGCGTTTGTTCGTCTATCTGTCGTTTTGTTTATCTGTATGTTTGTTTTGATTGTTCGTTTTCGTTTGTCTGCTTGTTGGTTCGGTCGTGTGTGAGTTCGTCTGTGTATTTGTCCTGCGCGTGTGTGTGCCTGTCTGTGTGCGTGTGTGTGTTTGTGTTGTGTGTTTGTTTGGTGTATTTTTGTTTTTATTTTTTTATTTGTATTTTTATTTTTTATTTGTATTTTTTTATTTTTTTTGGCGATTATTTTTGTTGCTGCTGGTGCTGCCATGCGGGCGACATGGTTCAGCCCAGCAGCACGGAGGCTCTCACCGACGATCACGGCTTCCGATGTTTTCCATCGTCGGGGACAGCACCCGAGGAAGTCGCCACTGCTGTAGCAACGCACACCGGGCTGCCTGCTGTCCGGGTGGTGCAAAAAGAGAACCGTGGCTATGTTGTGTACGTAGCCACGGTGGAGGCGGCGGCGCGTGTGGTGGAGAAAGGACTCGTAGTCGGAGGTGAGGGGGGGCAGCGGGTACAGTGCACCCCTCTCACGGCACCGACGGCGCGGATCACCATCACGGGCGCTCCACCATACATGACCGACGCGGAGCTGATGGGAGAGCTGCAACGCTTCGGCGCGGTGGCCTCGAACATCAGCAGGCTGCCTATGAGAACGCGGAACCCTGCCATGCGACACATCTTGTCTGGGCAACGGCAGGTGCTCCTCATCTTGAAGGGTGGACGCACCGTGTTGGACGTGGCCTTCAAGCGCACCGTTGGTGGCCGCGTCCACACGGTGTACCTGGCCACCACCGAACCACGCTGCTACGGATGTGGCAGCGTAGGACACGTGAAGAAAAATTGCTCCACCAGGGCGGGGTCGGGTGGAGCTGCGACAGGGACGACGCCGACGCTACAGCCACAACCGCAGCAGCAGCGGGAGCATCGCGAGCGGCAGCAGCAGCAGCTGCAGGACCAGCAGCAGCAGCAGCTGCAGGACCAGCAGCAGCAACAGCCGCAGCAGCAGCAGCAGCGGGTGAGGGAGCACCCCCCGCCGCCGCAGCGTGACGTACAGCAGCAGCCGCCGCAGCAGCATCGGCAGCAACAACAGCCGCAACAAGATGGTGCCGGTTCCGCGCCGGAGCGCGGGGAGCCGGCCCCAGAGAAGGAACCCTCTGACGAGGATGGTGGAGAGTTCACCAGCGTCGGAGGGTCGCGGAAGAGGAGGAAGATGGGCAGGCGCGGGAGCGCCCAGCCCGTGGAAACAGTCAAAACAGCCGGCGACGGTACCCAGCCAGCTGACCGCCCTGTGGAGGAGCGGGGGGGGAGCGTGGGTGACGCGCCCCTGGTGGAGACGACCGAGCCGGGAGCGCGACCTCCGGGCCCGACCTCATCCCCTCCAACGCAGGGAGAGGAACAACCGACGACCGCCACCGGCGCCGTGTCTGTGCCGGGTGGCGTCGAGGCTCCGGGAACCACCTCTTCGCCTGTCCTGAGGGAGGGGGAGGAGATGGAAATGGACCCGGGGGAGAGTGGGCTGCCTGCGAGCGGGATTGTGCCCAGCGAGGGGCCGGCCCCAGAGGGGGTGGCGGGGACGAGAGAGGAGGCCTGCGCCGACGTGGGAGGTGGCGTTACCCTCACCGACATTGGGGGGTGGCCCGACACTAATGACAACGGCGTGCCGGGGGGTTTCGTGCCGGTGAAGGGCGACCCTCCGCCCACCCCAAGGTGGTACGATGAAGCGGCGAGAGAGAGAATGAGGAAAAACAAAATGGGCAAAATTGGGCTCGAGCCCGGGGAGGCCCCCGTTCCGGGAACGTCGGTGGGCACCGGAGAGTGGGATCGCGTCGTCCAGAAAGCTGCAGCTGTAGCTAACAGAGTTGACTTGGAGGACGATCTGGACAAGAGGAAGTACCCCCAGAAGCTTGGAGGTTGGAGGGATGAGGCCAGGCCGGGGATGTGTACGCCCAAAGCCCTCCTCTTGTGGTTGAGGAAGGTGGACAGGGGGAGGAAGGGGAATGTGGCGAGGGAGCTGACGAGGGCTTTCCCCGACAGGCGCTCCCTTGAGCAGGCAGTAATGGACGTGGACTGGGAGCCACACAGGTACGGGTTCAGCTCGCGGGAGGCTGTACGGGCGATGGATTTGTTGGTCATGACAGTGGAGGCCGCGCCCCCCTCCGACTCGAAGGGCGGGGAGCAGAGGGAGGCCGGGAAGAGGGAGGCCATGGAGGCCAGCGGCGACGCGCAGGTGAAGGCGGTGACCAAAGGGGTGAAACAGCCAGACCCAGCCTCGCCCAGCCCGTCGTCGCAAGGGAGCACGGTGAGCGTCGTCGGAGGCGGCGACCCAAAGGGACAGGCGGAAAGGCCGAAGAGCTGGCCTCCGATGCCCGAGAAGGGGTGCTCTCCCGAATACCTCCTTGGTTTCCTGAAATGGTCGTATGGGAGACGAAACGTCCGCGTGCGGGACAGCTTCCCCAACAGGAGGAACTTTATGGGCACAGCCCGGCGTGTGATCCAGGACCCGGACACGTTCGGATATAGTCGCCAGGAGATCTTCCGGCTAAAGGCCTTGTTGATCAAGGTCAGAAAACAGCCACCATCCCCCCCCACCACCCCCTTCTCCCCCGAGGCGTTGAAGAGGACACCACTACCGTCGCCGCCAGCCGGGGGTGAGGAGGTGGGAGCGGAAGAGCTGCTCTGCTAGGCAAGGGGGTGTGAGAGCCCGGATGACGAGCACACCGGACACTGGCTGTGAGCGGTGACGACGTGATGTGTGATGACGATGAGTGTTTATTGCCATAAAGGCAGGTACACTGAATGCTTTGAAAAGCAAAAGCACACCGGACACTGACTGTGGGGCGGTGGCGATGTGGTGCGGAATGGAGTTTGTGCATTTATTGTTGCCATAAAGGCAGGTATACTGAATGAACCGGAAATATTCCAGCGCAATTTGCGCTGGTGAAATAAACTTATAAAAGTCAAAAGTCTCTCTCTCACTCTCTCTCTCACTCACTCTCTCTCTCTCTCTCTCGCCACCGTTGGGTGCGGTTGGTTTCACCTGGAGCTCCTGCTCTAACGTGTGTGTGGGTGGGGGCCTGGGCTCAGGTGTGAGCCTGAGCCTGGCCTAGGGAGAGTTTTCCTAGGGAAAAACGCTAGGTTATCTCTGCGTTTCTCCCCGTGTATCGGCCTGCTGTAGTTAGTTTTTATTACTACTGTCGTTTGTGGGTTTGTCTGTGTGGTGCGTTTGTCTGTGTGTTTGTTTTTGTTTGTTTGTCTGCTTGGTTGGTCGCGTTGTGTGTTGGCCTGGTGTTTTTTTTTCACCTGCTTTACCTGGCTTAACACCGCGTGTGTTTGGCCTGTTTGTCTGTTTGTCTGTTTGGTGAGTGTTTTGTCTGTGTGTTTGTTTGTTTGTGTGGTTGCTTGTGCGTGCGTTTTGTTTTGTTTATCTGTCGTTTTGTTTATTTGTTTGTCTGCTTGGCTGGTCGCGTTGTGGTTTGGCCTGGTGCTTTTACCTGGGTTAACACCACGTGTGTTTGGCCAGGTTGTCTGTTTGGTGAGTGTTTGTTTTGTGTGTTTGTTTGTTTGTGTTTGCTTGTGCGTGCGTTTGTTCGTCTATCTGTCGTTTTGGTTATCTGTATGTTTGTTTTGATTGTTCGTTTTCGTTTGTCTGCTTGTTGGTTCGGTCGTGTGTGAGTTCGTCTGTGTGTTTGTCCTGCGCGTGTGTGTGCCTGTCTGTGTGTGTGTGTGTGTTTGTGTTGGGTGTGTGTTTGGTGTATTTATTTTTTTATTTTTATTTTTATTTTTAATTTTTATTTTTTTATTTTTTTGGCGATTATTTTTGTTGCTGCTGGTGCTGCCATGCGGGCGACGTGGTTCAGCCCAGCAGCATGGAGGCTCTCACCGACGATCACGGCTTCCGGTGTTTCCCATCGCCGGGGACAACGCCCGAGGAAGTTGCCACTGCAGTGGCAACGCACACCGGGCTGCCTGCTGTCCGGGTGGTGCAGCGGGAAAACCGTGGCTATGTTGTGTACGTAGCCACGGTGGAGGCAGCGGCACGGGTGGTCGAAAAAGGACTCGAAGTCGGAGGTGAGGGGGGGCAGCTGGTACAGTGCACCCCTCTCACAGCACCGACGGCGCGAATCACCATCACGGGCGCTCCACCATATATGACTAACGCGGAGCTGATGGGAGAGCTGCAACGTTTTGGCACGGTGGCCTCAAACATCAGCCTACTACCTATGAGAACGCGGAACCCTGCCATGCGACACATCTTATCTGGGCAACGGCAGGTGCTCCTCATCCTGAAAGGTGGACGCACCGTGTTGGACGTGGCCATCAAGCGTACCGCTGGTGGCCGCGTCCACACGGTGTACCTGGCTACGACCGAACCACGCTGCTACGGATGTGGCAGCGTGGGGCATGTAAGGAAGAACTGCTCCACCAAGGCAGGGTCGGGTGGAGCTGCGACAGAGACGACACCGACGCTGCAGCCGCAACGGCGACAGCAGCGGGAGCGTCGTGAGGGGCAGCAGCAGCGGCTGCAGAACCAGCAGCAGCAACAGCTGCAACAGCAGCAGCAGCGGGTGAGGGAGCACCCCCCGCCGCCGCTGCCGCAGCAAGAGGTGCAGCAGCAGCAGCCGCCGCATCAACACCGGCAGCAACAACAGCCGCAGCAAGAGGGTGCCGGTTCCGTGCCGGAGCACGGGGAGCCGGCGCCAGAGAAGGACCCCGCTGACGATGGCGGTGGAGGTTTCACCGTCGTCGGAGGGGCACGGAAGAGGAGGAAGATGGGCAGGCGCGGGAGCGCCCAGCCCATGGGGACGGCCGAAGCAGCTGGCGACGGTAGCCAGCCAGCCGACCGCCCGGTGGAAGAGGGGGGGGGGATCGCGGGAGATGCACCCCTGGTGGAGACGACCGAGCCGGGAGCGCGACCTCCGGGCCTGACCTCACCCCCTCCAATGCGGGGAGAAGAACGGCCGACGACCGCCACCGGCGCCGTGGCTGCGGGGGGGGTCGCTGAGGCTCCGGGGAGCACCCCTTCGCCCGTCCCGGGGGGGGGGGAAGAGGTGGAAATGGACCCTGGGGGGAGTGAGCTGCCTGCGTGCGGGATCGTGGCCAGCGAGGCCCCGGCCCCAGATGGGGAGGCGGGGACGGAAGAGGAGGCCTGCGCCGAAGTGGGAGGAGGCGCTACCCTCACCGACATCGGGGGATGGCCTGACACCGATAGTAACGGTCTGCCGAGCGGCTTCGTGCCGGTGAAGGGCGACCCTCCGCCCACTCCACAGATGTACGACGACGGACCGGCGGAAAGGGCGAAGAAGCGAAAGATGCCCAAAATTGGGCTCGAGCCCGGGGAGGCCCCGGCTCCGGGGGGGTCGACAGAGGCGACAGGGGAGGCCGGCGCCGATGAGACGGGTGGCCCTGAGGACGACTGGGACGAGGAGGAGTACCCCCCCCGACGGTTCACAGGGTCGAGGCGCAGGTGCAAGCTAGGGAGGTACGAACCCAGCAACCTCCTCCGATGGATGAAGAATGTGTACGGGGCACGGAATATTCATGTGCGGGACACGTTCCCCGACAGGGAAGCGTTCATCAAGGTGGCACAGATGGTGGTCAAGGACCCGCATAGGTACGGCTTCAACAAGCAGGAGGTGTACCGACTGAAGGGGCTGATGACGAAAGTGAGGAAACTGCCACCCTCCCCCCCACCAGGAGAGGGTGAGGAGGAGCAGGAGGGACCCTGCTAGGCGACAGGGTGCCAAACTTTTTCAGTGCGATCTGCGCCGGATTTCGAACGGCGCGCACACCGGACACTGACGGCGATGCGGTGGCGATGTGCTGCGTGAATGAAAAGGGATGTGTATATTGTCGCCATGATGACTAGGGTATGTTGTTTGGCGATGGAATGAAGCTGATGCTGCTGCCATAAAGGCATGGTTTTGGTTGTGACTGCACGGAAACGTTTTTTTCCAGCGCAATTTGCGCTGGGGCAATAAAGTTTTCAAAAGTCAAAGTCTCTCTCTCTCTCTCTCTCTCGCCACCGTTGGGTGCGGTTGGTTTCACCTGGAGCTCCTGCCCTAGCGTTGGTGTGAACGGAGGCCTGGGCACAGGTGTGAGCCTGGCTCGGCCTAGAGTGAGAGTTTACATACGGTTTTTTCTTCTAGCATCCTTCCTTTTTGGCGACCTTTTTTCTTTCTCCCTTTAAAAGGAAAAGAACCTTTAATCATACGCCCTTCCCTTTGTAGTGGTTTTCTTTATTTCTTTCCTTTATTGCGGCTTGAGGCCACAGCCGTTTTTCTTTCTTTTGTGCACGATGGAGCACCGCATGGGACTGGAAGGTCTCACAAAGCGGAACGGCTTCATTGTCTTCCCGCCGCCAACAACGACTGCGGAGGCTGTAGCGGAGGTGGTAGCCGAGATCGTCGGCTACCCCAACGTGTGGGCAGCACAACGCCAGGACCACGGTGTGGTGGTGTACGTGGCAAAGGAGGAGATGGTGGACGGCGTTGTGGCGACCGGTATTGTCATGGGCGAACAACTGCTCCAGTGCACCCCTCTCGCGACACCGGCCATCAGGGTGCTCCTCTCCGGAGCCCCCCCTTTCCTCCCCGGTGCGGCCCTGAAGAAGGATCTGGAGCGCTTTGGGACAGTGGTGTCCAACGTTACGATGGTGCCACTGCGGACGAAGAACCCGCGCCTGGCGCACGTCAAATCCCTGCAGCGCCAGGTGTATGTAATTCCGAAAGATGGCAAGTCAGAAATAGAACTGACGATGAAGTACGCTATCGATGGGCACACCTACATAGTTTTTGCCTCGTCGGTAGCCCTGAGATGCTTCGGGTGCGGTGGAGCGGGGCACACCCGCAAGAACTGCCCGAAGGAGAAAAAGCAGCAGCAAACGCAACAGCAACAGCAACAACAGCCACCACAACAGCAGCAGCAGCGGCAGCAGCCGCCACACCAGCAGCCAAAGCAGCAGGAGCAGCAGACGCCGCAGCAACAGCAGCACCAACAACAAAAACAGGACAAACAGGAACAGCAGCAACAGCAGGTACAGCAAGAACAGATGCCGCCGCCGCCGCCGCTGCCATTGCCATCGCAGCGGCGGGGACAACGGCAGCAACAACAGCAGCAGCAACAACCGCAACAGCAACAGCAGCAGCAGCTACAACAGCAACAGCAGCGGATCCACCTGCCTGGAGACGCCACGAGCAGCACGCACGGAATAGATGGTGAGGACGACGGTGAAATGGATTTCACCGTCGTGGAAAGTAGGAAAAGGAGGAGGGCCATGCGGAACGCTGCGGTCCAGGGGGGTGGTGGTGGCACCCGCCCGAAGCGGGCAACAGCAGCAGCAAGGGCACAATTCACGACCACGGAAGAGGAAAGTGGCAGTGGTACCGTCAACGCCAGCAGTTGTGACGAAAATGACAGCTGCGATGAGGTAGCAACGCAAGGCGGTCGTGAGCCTGATGCGCAGACATCGAAAGGTGAGAGCAGAAGGAGTGCTGTTGCGCACGGGGAAGACGTGACCCCCCCCCCCCCCACCTGGTGGAGTACAGGTGGAAGACGGAGAAGACATTCTACATACACCTGAGAGTGTCGCGGGGCAACCCACCACGGCCGGACCCTACACGGTCGCGGAGGAGACCGTGATCGGCGAGGGAAGGGACTGCGATGATGATGACACGGCGAGTGAAAGGAGTTATTCCGAAGTGGTGGCAGAGCGGGTGTATGCCCCCCAGGACATCCTCCGCTACCTCAGGGCAAACTTCAGGCAATGGCACCAGCAGCCTGAACTGGCCTTCCCCGACCTGGAAGGTTTTAAGAAGGCCGCCCGCATAATACTGCAGAAACCGAAGCTTCACGGCTTCAGCTCCGGTGAGGCACATCGGCTGCGGGCACTGCGGACGAAACTGGGGAAGCAGAGCTCCCTCTTCCAGGAGCAGACTCCCGTGACACCGCAAGAAGAAGGGAATGAGGAAAACCAATGATGGCCTCCAGCATTAAAATCCTGAGTGTTAACGGCAACGGAGTGAGAGACAGAGAAAGATGGCATCGCGTTTGTCTACTGCTAGAGGAAAACAAAGCAGACATCGCGATGATACAAGAAACGCATCTTGACGCCACCCTATGTGCTCGACGGCAGCCCCTGATAGGTGCCCCTTCCTTCTTCAGCAATGGGGACGGGAATCGGGCAGGAGTAGCCTTCTTGTTCGGAAGAAGATTCACCCCGGAGAAGGTGGTCTTCAGGGAGATTCTTAAGGCGCACCTGATCTCGGTGGACTTTGTAGTTAATGGCACCAGATTCAGGTGCTTCAATGTCTACGCCCCATGCAAGAGCAAAGAGAGGAAGGGTTTCTTCACTGACACGCTGCACACCGCGTTGGAGGCGAGCAGGGCTGACGGGGTCGTTGCGGTCGCGGGCGGAGATTGGAACTGCACCCTGGATCCGGCGCTCGACCGCAGCGGCCCTGAGCCGCACCCTGAATCGGCGAGACCACTTGCGAGGACGTTACAACAACTCCGCCTCGCCGACGTGTGGTGGCTGCAAAATCCGACGAAACGACAATACACGTGGTGCCGCGGCTCTCCTCAAGGCGGGGTGAGCCTCGCTAGACTGGATCGCATCTACATAAATAAGGATAACACGACTCTCCTCGGTGAATGCCGGATAAGACCGACAGGCATATCAGATCACCATCTAATTACAGCTTTGTTACGGGTGCCCGGGGAGCGCCGTCGCTGCCCTTATTGGCGGATGGATGTGACCCAGCTGGACGAGCAAGAGTTCAAAACGGCGATCAGGGCATGTTGGTCGCATTTGGAAAAGGACGAGGACCCCTCCATCCCCGCCCCACAGCGGTGGGAAGCCGTCAAGGCGCAGGTGAGAGCCCTCTCTATACAGCTTGCGGGCCATCGCGCTGTTGCGAGGCACGATGCACTGCGACGCCTGGAAGAGGAGCTGCTCCAGCTGGAAATGGATACAGGGTCCGGCGGGGTAGCGCAGAGAGACGTGGATCTGGCGCCGCCGCTGCTCGAAAAACAGAAACTTTTTAGGGCTGTGACCGATCAGCGGATGCACGCATCCTATGTGGAAAAGAGGATACGGCATCTAGAACAGATGGACTCGCCCTCCAAATACTTCTTTCGCCTTCAGAACAACAACAGCAACAAGAACAGCAGTAACAATACGATCACGAGTCTGCTGACTGAAGAGGGCAAAACAACAACCTCTGAGGAGGAAATCAGGCTGACGGCCACACAGTTCTTCTCACGCTTGCTGAAAAGCGGAACTACACAACCAGGAGCAGCCGATCTCCTCCTAGAAGGAAGTCCCACCCTGGAGGAGGAGGAGAGAGAAAAACTGGAAGGCCCCATGACCATGGAGGAGCTGCGGGCTGCGATGGCAGGGCTCCCCAGGGGTAAATCTCCAGGCATCGACGGTCTCCCAGTAGAGTTCTACGAGGCCTTCTGGGATATAATCGGCCCCTGCCTGCTGGAGGTGCTGGCGGCGAGCCTGCGAGAAGGACGGCTGCCAGTCAGCTGCAGGCGGGCAGTGGTAGTTCTGCTACCAAAGAAAGGAGACCCGCGCAAGATAGAGAACTGGCGGCCGGTGTCCCTCCTGTGCACAGACTATAAAATAATCGCTAAGGCGATAGCTAACCGTCTAAAGACCGTGGCAGGCCGCATCATCGGCAAGGACCAGACCTACTGCATCCCCGGACGCACCATTCATGACAGCATTGGTGCGGTCCGCGACGCCATATCCTTGGCCGAAATACACCGTATGAACGCCGGAATGGTCTTCATGGACCAAGAGAAGGCCTTCGACAGGGTGGAACACGGCTACCTCAAAAAACTCCTATCCGCCTTCGGCTTCGGACCTCTGTTTACGGCACAAGTCCAACTACTGTACACCGACATACAAAGCACAATTAAAATCAATCAACGCCTGGGTCCCCCCTTCCCGGTAACGAGGGGGGTGCGGCAGGGATGCCCTCTCTCGGGGCTGCTATATGCGCTGTCACTGGAGCCGTTCCTGAGAAGGTTGAGAACCACCCTGCCTGGACTATCCTTCCCTGGTCCT
>NW_027615153.1:0-2500 GCF_965212315.1 Lampetra planeri | reverse complement strand
CAGCTGCAGCTAACAGTGTTGACTTGGAGAACGATCTGGACAAGAGGAAGTACCCCCAGAAGCTTGGAGGTTGGAGGGATGAGGCCAGGCCGGGGATGTGTACGCCCAAAGCCCTCCTCGTGTGGTTGAGGAAGGTGGACAGGGGGAGGAAGGGGAATGCGGCGAGGGAGCTGACGAAGGCTTTTCCCGACAGGCGCTCCCTTGAGCAGGCAGTAATGGACGTGGACTGGGAGCCACACAGGTACGGGTTCAGCGCGCGGGAGGCTGAACGGGCGATGGATTTGTTGGTCATGACGGTGGAGGCCGCGCCCCCCTCCGACTCGAAGGGCGGGGAGCAGAGGGAGGCCGGGAAGAGGGAGGCCATGGAGGCCAGCGGCGACGCGCAGGTGAAGGCGGTGACCAAAGGGGTGAAACAGCCAGACCCAGCCTCGCCCAGCCCGTCGTCGCAAGGGAGCACGGTGAGCGTCGTCAGCGGCGGCGACCCAAAGGGACAGGCGGAAAGGCCGAAGAGCTGGCCTCCGATGCCCGAGATGGGGTGCTCTCCCGAATACCTCCTTGGTTTCCTGAAATGGTCGTATGGGAGACGAAACGTCCGCGTGCGGGACAGCTTCCCCAACAGGAGGAACTTTATGGGCACAGCCCGGCGTGTGATCCAGGACCCGGACACGTTCGGATATAGTCGCCAGGAGATCTTCCGGCTAAAGGCCTTGTTGATCAAGGTCAGAAAACAGCCACCATCCCCCCCCACCACCCCCTTCTCCCCCGAGGCGTTGAAGAGCGGGGGTGAGGAGGTGGGAGCGGAGGAGCTGCTCTGCTAGGCAAAGGGGTGTGAGGGCCCGGATGACGAGCACACCGGACACTGGCTGTGAGCGGTGATGACGTGGTGTGTGATGACGATGAGTGTTTATTGCCATAAAGGCAGATACACTGCATGCTTTGAAAAGCAAAAGCACACCGGACACTGACTGTGGGGCGGTGGCGATGTGGTGCGGAATGGAGTTTGTGCATTTATTGTTGCCATAAAGGCAGGTATACTGAATGAACCGGAATATTCCAGCGTAATTTGCGCTGGTGAAATAAACTTATAAAAGTCAAAAGTCTCTCACTCTCTCTCTCACTCTCTCTCTCACTCTCTCACTCTCTCACTCACTCTCTCTCTCTCTCGCCACCGTTGGGTGCGGTTGTGTTCACCTGGAGCTCCTGCTCTAACGTGTGTGTGGGTGGGGGCCTGGGCTCAGGTGTGAGCCTGAGCCTGGCCTAGAGAGAGGTGAACTAGGGAGAAAACGCTAGTTCATTCTGCGTTTTTCTCCTCGTACATCAGCCTGCTACAGTAATAGTTTTTATTACTGTTGCTGTTGTTGTGTGTTTGTCTGGTCTGTGTGTTTGTCTGTGTGTTTGTTCTGCTTGTTTGTCTGCTTGGTTGGTCGCGTTGTGTGTTGGCCTGGGGTTTTTTTTTTTCACCTGGTTTACCTGGCTTAACACCGCGTGTGTTTGGTCTGGTTGTCTGTTTGTCTGTTTGGTGAGTGTTTTGTCTGTGTGTTTGTTTGTTTTGTGTGTTGCTTGTGCGTGCGTTTGTTTTGTTTCTCTGTCGTTTTGTTTATTTGTTTGTCTGCTTGGCTGGTCGCGTTGTGTGTTGGCCTGGTGTTTTTTTTTTTTTACCTGGGTTAACACCACGTGTGTTTGGCCTGGTTGTCGTGTTGGTGAGTGTTTGTTTTGTGTGTTTGTTTGTTTGTGTGTTGATTGTGCGTGCGTTTGTTCGTCTATCTGTCGTTTTGTTTATTTGTATGTTTGTTTTGATTGTTCGTTTTCGTTTGTCTGCTTGTTGGTTCGGTCGTGTGTGAGTTCGTCTGTGTGTTTGTCCTGCGCGTGTGTGTGCCTGTCTGTGTGTGTTTGTGTTGTGTGTTTGTTTGTTTGGTGTATTTTTGTTTTTATTTTTTATTTGTATTTGTATTTTTATTTTTTTATTTTTTTGGTGATTATTTTTTTGTTGCTGCTGGTGCTGCCATGCGGGCGACATGGCTCAGCCCAGCAGCACGGAGGCTCTCACGGATACCCACGGCTTCCGATGTTTTCCATCGTCGGGGACAGCACCCGAGGAAGTCGCCACTGCTGTAGCAACGCACACCGGGCTGCCTGCTGTCCGGGTGGTGCAAAAAGAGAACCGTGGCTATGTTGTGTACGTAGCCACGGTGGAGGCGGCGGCGCGTGTGGTGGAGAAAGGACTCGTAGTCGGAGGTGAGGGGGGGGCAGCGGGTGCAGTGCACCCCTCTCACAGCACCGACGGCGCGGATCACCATCACGGGCGCTCCACCATACATGACTAACGCGGAGCTGATGGGAGAGCTGCAACGTTTCGGCACGGTGGCCTCAAGCATCAGCCTACTACCTATGAGAACGCGGAACCCTGCCATGCGACACATCTTATCTGGGCAACGGCAGGTGCTCCTCATCCTGAAGGGTGGACGCACCGTGTTGGACGTGGCCTTCAAGCGCACCGTTG
>NW_027615152.1:0-74395 GCF_965212315.1 Lampetra planeri | reverse complement strand
CCCCCTCTCTATTCCCCCTCTCTCTCTCTACCCCCCTCTCTCTCTACCCCCCTCTCTCTACCCCCTCTCTCTCTACCCCCTCTCTCTACCCCCTCTCTCTCTACCCCCTCTCTCTCTACCCCCTCTCTCTCTACTCCCTCTCTCTCTACCCCCTCTCTCTCTACCCCCTCTCTCTCTACCCCCTCTCTCTACCCCCCTCTCTTTACCCCTCTCTCTCTACCCCCCCCTCTCTCTACCCCCTCTCTCTCTCTATCGCTCTCCGTCCAAGGGGGGCGAAATTTAAATTCTCTCGCGACGCAGCATGGACCCGCAGACGGTCCCGCACTGCTCATTTGGAGGGCACGGGGGTGGGGGCACGGGGGGTGGGGGGGAGGGGAGGGGAGGAGGGGAGGGAGGAGAGGGGAGGGAGGGGAGGGAGGGGAGGGAAGGGAGGGGAGGGAGGGAGGGGAGGGAGGGGGAGAGGGGAGGGAGGGATGGGAGGGGAGAGAGGGGAGGGAGGGGAAGAGGCAGGGGAGGGAGGAAAGGGGAGGGAGCGGAGGGAGGGAGGAGAGGGGAGGGAGGGGAGGGAGGGGGAGAGGGGAGGGAGGGATGGGAGGGGAGAGAGGGGAGGGAGGGGAAGAGGCAGGGGAGGGAGGAAAGGGGAGGGAGGGGAGGGAGGGAGGGGAGGAGAGGGGAGGGAGGGGAGGGAGGGGAGGGAGGGGGAGAGGGGAGGGAGGGATGGGAGGGGAGAGAGGGGAGGGAGGGGAAGAGGCAGGGGAGGGAGGAAAGGGGAGGGAGGGGAGGGAGGGAGGGGAGGAGAGGGGAGGGAGGGGAGGGAGGGGAGGGAGGGGGAGAGGGGAGGGAGGGATGGGAGGGGAGAGAGGGGAGGGAGGGGAAGAGGCAGGGGAGGGAGGAAAGGGGAGGGGAGGGAGGGGAGAGGAGGGAGAGAGGGGAGAGAGGGGAGGGAGGGGGAGAGGCAGGGGAGAGAGGAAAGGGGAGGGAGGGGAGGGAGGGAGGGGAGGAGAGGGGAGGGAGGGGAGGGAGGGGAGGGAGGGGGAGAGGGGAGGGAGGGGTGGGAGGGGAGAGAGGGGAGGGACGGGGAGAGGCAGGGGAGGGAGGAAAGGGGAGGGAGGGGAGGGAGGAGAGGGGAGGGAGAGAGGGGGGGAGGGAGAGAGGGGAGGAGAGGGAGGGGAGGGAGGAGAGGGGGAGGGAGAGAGGGGGGGAGGGAAAGAGGGGAGGAGAGGGGAGGGAGGGGAGAGAGGGGAGGGGAGGGAGGGGAGAGGGGGGAGGGGTGGGAGGGAGGGGAGAGGGGGGAGGGGTGGGAGGGGAGGGAGGGAGGGGAGGGAGTGGTGGGAGGGGAGGGAGGGGGAGAGGGAGAGAGGCAGGGGAGGGAGGAAAGGGGAGGGAGGGGAGCAAGGGGAGGGAGGGGAGGGAGGGAGGGAGGGGGGGTTACATAAGCCGTGAACGTCACCGCCAGCGCCTCCACCAAAACCGCACCAGCTGCACTGCCGCCAAAGACAAAGGTCCCCCGCATAGCCTCCTAACTGCTGGGGCAAGTGCGCCTACGAAGGACCGCACACCACACGATGGGGTGGGTGGCAATCACCACGCCCGGCCGCCTTTGTCTCCCCAGTGGCGATGTTTACTACACACCGCACCAGGTACTCATTTGAGGCCGAGTCGACCTAGGGGAGGCCCAGGACCCGGTTCAAATAAATCGTCACGGGTTGTTGGCCGTGAGCGCGAATCGAACTCGTATCGCCGGGGTTAGTAGCGCTAACCACTACACCCACCGCTCCCCACACACACCATACACACCACACCACACACACCACACCACTACACCCACCGCTCCCCACACCCACCGATCCCCACACACACCACACACACCACACCACACACACCACCCCACTACACCCACCGCTCCCCACACACACCACACACACCACACCACTACACCCACCGCTCCCCAGACACACCACACACACCACCCCACTACACCCACCGTTCCCCAGACACACCACACACACCACACCACTACACCCACCGCTCCCCACACCCACCGCTCCCCACACACACCACACACACCACACCACTACACCCACCGCTCCCCAGACACACCACACACACCACACCACTACACCCACCGCTCCCCACACCCACCGCTCCCCAGACACACCACACACACCACACCACTACACCCACCGCTCCCCACACCCACCGCTCCCCACACACACCACACACACCACACCACTACACCCACCGCTCCCCAGACACACCACACACACCACACCACTACACCCACCGCTACCCACACCCACCGCTCCCCACACACACACCACACACATCACACCACTACACCCACCGCTCCCCACACACACCACACACACCACCCCACTACACCCACCGCTCCCCACACACACCACACACACCACACCACTACACCCACCGCTCCCCACACACCACACCACACACACCACACACACCACACCACTACACCCACCGCTCCCCACACACCACACCACACACACCACACACACCACACCACTACACTCACCGCTCCCCACACACCACACCACACACACCACACACACCACACCACTACACCCACCGCTCCCCACACACCACACCACACACACCACACACACCACACCACTACACCCACCGCTCCCCACACACCACACCACACACACCACACACACCACACCACTACACCCACCGCTCCCCACACACCACACCACACACACCACACACACCACACCACACACACCACACCACTACACCCACCGCTCCCCACACACCACACCACACACACCACACACACCACACCACTACACCCACCGCTCCCCACACACCACACCACACACACCACACACACCACACCACTACACCCACCGCTCCCCACACACCACACCACACACACCACACACACCACACCACTACACCCACCGCTCCCCACACACCACACCACACACACCACACACACCACACCACACACGCCACACACACCACACACACCACACCACACACGCTCACCCCATCCGCCCATCTCACCACACACACCCCCGATAAAGCCAAATTAAGAGATGCCCTCTGATTTATGACCCCCAACATTGCCAGGCCCGCGTGCAATTAAGTTTGCCTAATGCTTCACAGGAGGCATGAGAGGTTGCCGAGGTGGTGGGGGGGTGAGTGGTGGGGGGGGGGGCACAGGCGTTTGTTGGAACATTGATTCGCTAATAATGCAGCTGTGACCCCCCGCTCCCCACTATTGCGTTTGTGTTGGCGGACAGTCATCGAGCATTAAGCCATTAGGTGGCTAGGAGATGTTAACTACCTCGCCTGGTGTGCAGGAGGTCGTGGGTTCGATCCCGACCCTGATGCCTGCTGCTGTGTATTTGGAGTTTGTGTGTCTCTCTGTCATCATCACCACGGTTGTGAGATGTTAACTACCTCGCCTGGTGTACAGGAGGTCGTGGGTTCGATCCCGACCCTGATGCCTGCTGCTGTATATTTGGAGTTTGTGTGGTCTCTCTCATCATCGTCATCACGGTGGCTAGGATATGTTAACTACCTCGCCCGGTATACAGGAGGTCAGGGGTTCCATCATCATCATCACAATGGCTAGGAGATGTTAACTACCTCGCCTGGTGTGCAGGAGGTCGTGCGTTCGCTCCCGACCCTGACGCCTGCTGCTGTGTATTTGGAGTTTGCGTGTCTCACATTTAGAATAGACTTCGGTGTTTGGCTGCTCTAAACGTCCACGCGATGTGCAATCATTTGAGTCCAGGTCTTTTCTGATAAAAAGGGGGGGGCCGACGTTTTAGCTCAGGTGGTCTCAGGAGGTCTCACCTGGTGAGAATGAAAATAATGTGAAGTGGTTTATAGTTTTGAGCCTTCAGACTAAAGTATTGTCATCAGGCATCGTGGCAGCAACATTCCTGTAACTCTCAACGTGGAATGGGGGAAAAGAACCCAGAGACACGGGATCGAACCCACGACCTCCTGTATACCAGGCGAGGAAGTCAACATCTCCTAGCCACCGTGATGATGATGATGACGAAAGAGAGAGAAATACGCAAACTCCAAATATACAGCAGCAGGCGTCAAGGGACCGGGATTGAACCCACGACCTCCTGTATACCAGGCGAGGTAGTTAACATCTCCTAGCCATGGGGATAGAGAGACACGCAAACTCCAAACACACAACAGGTTTCAGAGATCGGGATTGAACCCACGACCTCCTGTACAGCAGGCGAGGTAGTTAACATCTCCTAGCCATGGGGATAGAGAGACACGCAAACTTCAAACATACAACAGGTTTCAGGGGTTGGGATCGAACCCACGACCTCCTGCATACTCGGCGAGGTAGTTGACATCTCCTAGCCACCGTGGTGATGATGATGAGAGAGACACGCAAACTCCAAATATACAACAGGTTTCAGGGGTTGGGATTCAACCCACGACCTCCTGTACAGCAGGCGAGGTAGTTGACATATCCTACCCACCGTGGGTGGACAAAGATAGTGTGGAGGATGTGGTCGTGGTGGTGATGGGGGGGGGGGCGAGGTGGGTGGTGGGGTGGCTAGGGGAAGGAGTGGGGGGCACACAGTGTGCGTATCCCCCCCCGCATCCACACGACCCCACTTGCCCCACCAATCTACCCGAGGCTACCTGGGGCACCTTCATCTCTACGTTGTGGCCGGGCAGATGCACCTCGCAACGCGCCGTGGATTTTAGAGTTTCTCCCTCTTCCCCCTCCAGCCCTTCCCGATAAAATTCGGCGACTCTGCAATCCAATAGCTCAACTTGGCACCGACAGAGACTCTCAGCCACAAATGTTACCGAATTTAATTCCATTACCGATTCGTTTTTTCATTCCAAAGCTTCCCTTAATCGCACTCACCCATAACTCCCCAACTGCCCTCCCCCCCCACTCTCCCCCGTTGATGTAGTTATACAAACTCAACATAGACACACTCACATCTCTGTGTGTGTCTATGCTGTGTGTGTCTCTCTCTGTGTCTCTGTGTTGTCTCTGTGTGTGTCTCTCTCTGTGTGTCTGTGTGTGTCTCTCTCTCTCTCTGTGTCTATGTTGTTTGTGTCTATCTGTGTGTGTCGCTCTCTCTGTGTGTCTCTCTGTGTCTCTCTGTGTGTCTCTGTGTAGTTTCTGTGTGTGTCTATGTTGTGTGTCTCTCTCTCTGTGTGTTTCTGTGTGTGTGTCTCTCTCTCTGTGTGTCTATGTTGTGTGTGTGTCTCTGCGTGTCTCTGTGTGTCTCTCTCTCTCTGTGTCTCTGTGTGTCTGTCCATGTGTGTGTCTCTGTGTGTGTCTCTCTCTGTGTGTCTCTGTGTTGTCTCTGTGTGTGTCTCTGTGTGTGTCTCTTTCTGTGTGTCTCTGTGTGTGTCTCTCTATGTGTGTCTCTCTCTGTGTGTCTATGTTGTGTGTCTCTCTGTGTGTTGTCTCTATGTGTGTCTCTGTGTGTGTCTCCCTGTGTGTCTCTGTGTGTGTGTCTATGTGTGTGTCTCTCTCTGCTTGTGTGTGTGTCTGTGTGTCTCTGTGTGTCTCTGTTGTGTGTCTGTTGTGTGTCTGTGTGTCCCCGTGTCTCTGTGTGTGTGTCTCTCTGTGTGTCTCTGTGTTGTCTCTGTGTGTCTCTCTGTCTCTGTGTGTGTCTCTCTCTGTGTCTGTGTGTGTGTGTCTCTCTCTGTGTGTCTATGTTGTGTCTCTGTCTCTGTGTGTCTCTCTCTGTCTCTGTGTGTGTGTCTCTCTGTGTGTGTCTATGTTGTGTCTCTGTCTCTGTGCGTCTCTGTGTTTTCTCGCTCTGCTTTGTCTAGAAAAAAAACACAAAGGCAAAGATCCCCCGTGTAGCCTGCGCAGGCTGTTGGGGCAAGTGCTGTGTTTGGCGTTTAGACGCATTTGGATGATTGTTTGCTGACCATGAATGTTCGTTTGTTGAGCCCTCACTGGTGATGGCGAGGTCACTGTGGAACAATTCGTGAATAAACGGCATTGGGAGGATGGGGGCTGGTTTGGTGTTGTGTTTGTTTGTGAATTGGGCGATTTGTTTATTTCATATCGTTGTTTGTTTACTGTTTTCGTGCCCGTCAACTCCTCGTCAGGGCCCCTACCTTATTACGGACCAATTCAGACCCTATTGGTCAACGTGCCTCCGATAAATCCCCATCGCAAGGGTAGAAAACGCAAAACAAATAGACAAAACATGAGTTTTGTGCGCCTGTTGAAACGCCTGTAACGCCGTTTGGACCTTGAAACTCAATTTCTCTGTAGAGGAATACGTGGTAAACCGTATGGGTTGTGACAGGTATGACAAACCCACCCACACACTCACCCACACACTCACCCACCCACTCACACACTCACACACTCACACACTCACACACAAAGACAAATTTCCCCTGTATAGCAAGTGCTGTTAGCAAGCAGCACCTATGAAGGCCGGCACGGCACACGAGGGGGTGGGTGGCCAACACCACGCCCGGCCGCCTTTGTCTTCCCAGTGGCGATGTTTACACATCGCACCAGATACTCATTTGAGGCTGAGTCGACCTAGGAGAGGCCCAGGACCGGTTCAGATAATAGTCATTGGGTGTTGGCCGGTGAGGCGGAATCGAACCCGGGTCGCCAGGTTCGTAGCGCAGCGCGCTAACCGCTGCACCACCGCTCCCCACACGCACACTCAGTCACTCACTCACACTGACACACACTCACACTTACACACACTCACACTCATTCACACACTCACTCACACACACACACACCCACACACTCACTCACACTCACTCACTCACACTCACTCACACACACCCACCCACACATTCACTCACTCACACACACCCACCCACACTCACTCACACTCACTCACACCCACCTACCCACCCACACACTCACTCACACTCACTCACACCCACCCACACACTCACCCACTCACACACTCACCCACATACCCACACACACCCACACACACTCACTCATACTCACTCACACTCACTCAGTCACTCACTCACACTGACACACTCACACTTACACACACTCACACTCATTCACACACTCACTCACTCACACACTCACTCACACACACACACTCACTCACACTCACTCACTCACACTCACTCACTCACACACACCCACCCACACATTCAGTCACTCACACTCACTCACTCACACACACCCACCCACACACTCACCCACACACTCACTCACCCACATACCCACACACACTCACTCACACTCACTCACATACACTCACTCACACACTCACCCACACACCCACACACACTCACTCTCACTCACTCACTCACTCACACACTCACACACTCACCCACACACTCACCCACACACTCACTCACCCACACACTCACCCACACACTCACCCACACACTCACTCACCCACACACTCACCCACACACACCCACACACACCCATACACACTCACACACTCACCCACACACTAACCCACACACTCACCCACACACTCACCCACACACTCACCCACACACTCACTCACCCACACACTCACCCACACACTCACCCACACGGTTCCACCTGAAGACGGAAGCTTGTGTTGCCTCCGAAACGTCGTGATTTTTTTATTTTATTTTTACTTTTATTAATTTAATTTTTTTTACCTACGTGACTTTACCGAAAAAACCCAAAAATATGAATCATTGCAGTCACGAAAGCTTCAAATCTCGAAGTAACCACCGAAGTTTACAGAGATTTATTTATCTCGATTTGAAGCTTTCGTGACTGCAATGATTCATATTCTTGGTTTTTTTCGGTAAAGTCACGTAGGTAAATTTTTTTTAATTAATTAAAGTAAAATAAAAAATAAAATAAAAATCACGACGTTTCGGGCGCAACACAAGGGTCCGTCATCAGGTGGAAAAGCTGATGATGATGAGTGACGCTTGTGTTGCGCCCGAAACGTCGTGATTTTTATTTTATTTTATACCCACGTGACTTTACCGAAGTTGACAAAGATTGCAAAGCTACGCGTACCTTGTACTCGTAGGAACCACCTGGTTCCACCAGCCCACAGGGGATTATTGTGTCCGTCCGTCCGTCGTGCATCCAAAAATGGGAGGGGCCGGGGCTGGGTGGGGAGGGGAGGGTGGGGAGGGGCTGGGTGGAGAGGGTAGGGAGGGGCCGGGGCTGGGTGGGGAGGGGAGGGTGGGGAGGGGCTGGGTGGAGAGGGTAGGGAGGGGCTGGGTGGGGAGGGTGGGGAGGGTGGGGCTGGGTGGGGAGTGGGAGGGGTGGGGCTGGATGGAGAGGGGAGGGTGGGGAGGGGCTGGGTGGGGAGGGGCTGGGTGGGGAGGGTGGGGCTGGGTGGGGCTGGGTGGGGTGGGGCTGGGTGGGGAGGGGCTGGTCACCCCGTGGTGCCCTTATAAAACTCAACGTTTAACCTACTCACGCGGCTTGTGCCCGCCCTCACAGTCGGGCATATTTGCGGAATACACCACGCCGCCGTTGACCCTGCAGGCCATTGACCAGCAAACCCAACGTTCCTACCAGCTCCCTCCGCAGGACAATGTGTTTATGTAAGCAGATTTAGTGGGGGTTTTTTATATTACGTAACTTTCTCCGCCGTCAAATCTTCTTCGATTTTATCGATCGTATCGGCCTTCTACAGAGCAAGCGCAGAAAACGAAACATTTCTGTTTGAACTTGAAAAAAAAATCTGAAAAAAATAAATCTAATTTTTTTTAGTTTTCATCTCAGAGCCAACAAGATTAGATTTGTCGGGGGAATTGTCAACTTTTTTGTTTGTTTAAAGATCAAACTCTTTTTAGACGCGCGGAAGCGACTCTCGCGAGCGAGTGCAAGGGGTGGAAGATCACCATCATCATCAGCAGCATCAGCAGCATCATCATCAGCATCATCAACAGCAGCAGCATCATCAGCAGCAGCAGGATCAACAGCAGCAGCATCAGCAGCAGCATCTATACACTACACTATACACTACACTATACACTACACTACTATACACTACACAAAACTATACACGACACCAATACACACTACACTACTATACACTACACTATATACTACACAATACTATACACTACACTATACACTACACTATACACTACACAACACTATCCACTACACTATCCACTACACTATACACTACACAATACTATACACTGCAAAATACTATACATTATAGAATACTATACACTACACTATACACTACAATATACAATACTATACACTACTATACACTACACTACACACTACACAACACTATCCACTACACTTTCCACTACACTATACACTACACAATACTATACACTACACTATACACTACACAATACTATACATAACACTATACACTACACACCATAGTACACAACACTAAACCATAGACTCAACACCTGCACCATAGACTCAACACTGCACCATAGACTCAACACTGCACCATAGACTCAAACACTGCACATAGACTCAACACTGCACCATAGACTCAACACTGCACCATAGACTCAACACTGCACCATAGACTCAACAACTGCACCATAGACTCAACACTGCACCATAGACTCAACACTGCACATAGACTCAACACTGCATCATAGACTCAACACTGCACCATAGACTCAACACTGCACCATGGAATCAACACTGCACCATAGACTCAACACTGCATCATAGTCTCCACACTGCCCATAGACTCAACACTGCATCATAGTCTCCACACTGCCCATAGACTCAACACTGCCCATAGACTCAACACTGCACCATGGAATCACACTGCCCATAGACTCAACACTGCACCATAGACTCAACACTGCACATAGACTCAGCACTGCACCATAGACTCAACACTGCACCATAGACTCAACACTGCACCATAGACTCAACACTGCACCATAGACTCAACACTGCACCATAGACTCAACACTGCCCATAGACTCACACTGCCCATAGACTCAACACTGCACCATGGAATCAACACTGCACCATAGATTCAAACACTGCACCATAGACTCAACACTGCACTATAGACTCAACACTGCACCCATAGACTCAACACTGCCCATAGACTCAACACTGCCCATAGACTCAACACTGCACCATGGAATCAAAACTGCACCATAGACTCAACACTGCACCATAGACTCAACACTGCACCATAGACTCAACACTGCACCATAGACTCAACACTGCACCATAGACTCAACACTGCACCATAGACTCAACACTGCACCATAGACTCAACACTGCACCATAGACTCAACACTGCACCATAGACTCAACACTGCCACCATAGACTCAACACTGCACATAGACTCAACACTGCACCATAGACTCAACACTGCACCATAGACTCAACACTGCACCATAGACTCAACACTGCACCATAGACTCAACACTGCACCATAGACTCAACACTGCACCATAGACCCTCCAACACCTGCACCATAGACTCAACACTGCACCATAGACTCAACACTGCCATAGACTCACCTGCCCATAGACTCAACACTGCCCATAGACTCAACACTGCACCATAGACTCAACACTGCCCATAGACTCAACACTGCACCATAGGACTCAACACTGCCCATAGACTCAACACTGCCCATAGACTCAACACTGCACCATAGACCTCAACACTGCACCATAGACTCAACACTGCACCATAGACCAACACTGCACCCTTAGACTCAACACTGCACCATAGACTCAACACTGCACCCATAGACTCAACACTGCCCATAGGACTCAACACATGCACCATAGACTCAACACCGCCCAATTTCACACGCAGCTCAGCTCACAATTCAGCATGGTTTACAAACAGCGGATGACGCAGCTCCGGCGAATGAAATAAAATTGATCGCCCTCATCAAAATGATGAAGGACGGTAACAGGCGACGTTTCAGACAGTGGACCTTTTTGAGGGGCAGGCCCATTCTCTGCTCTGATTCTCGATTTCTGGATTGTTAGGATTTCTATAATACTAAAATGAAGATATTTTTTGTTTTAAATGTCACTAGGTAAGGCCCATTGAGCTGTAGCTCTTTATCAGAAGCGACTTGGCAGTCGCAAACGATAGCCCAATGCAATGGCGACCGTCATTATCATCGTCGTCGTCGCCGTGTAGAAATTCGTAGCGGGCGAAAATGCTCCCATATTCATTCTGAGCGGGGAGGGAGGCAACTCGAGGACTCGGAGGAAAAATCCACGCGACCACGGGGAAATAGAGAGAGAGAGAGACACCGCAAACTTATATATATATACAACAAGCGTTGTATATACGACCTCCTGGATACCAGGCGAGGTAGTTAACATCTCCTAGCCACCGTGATGATGATGATGAGAGAGAGAGAGACCACACAAAACTCCACGTATACAGCAGGTGTCAGAGTCGGGATCGCACCCACGACCTCCATTAGACCAGGCGAGGTAGTCAAGATCTCCTAGCCACCTGTGATGATGATGATGATGAGAGAGAGACACCACAAAATTCACATATAGAGCAGGTGTCAGTGTCGAGATCGAGCCCACGACCTCCTGTACACCAGGCGAGGGTAGTTAACATCTCCTAGCCACCGTGATGATGATGATGAGAGAAGAGGAGACACGCAAACTTCACGTATTCAGCAGGTGTCAGGGTTCGGGATCGAGCCCACGACCTCCTGCATACCAGGCGAGGTAGTTAACATCTCGCTTCCTGGTTGGATATTTTAGCCGAGCCTCCTGCTGGGTTGAGGTTAACCAATGAATGTTACAATTTTGACTTAAGACTTTTGTGACAGTAGGAATTCACATTCTTTGGTTCTTTCGGTAAAGTCACGTAGATAGAATAAATGAAATAAGTAGTATTAAAAAAAAAACTTTTTTTAAAAGCACGCTTTAATGAAATGTACCGTACTCGTAATGGAAGAACTCCACGACTCCAGGGAAGTGGCCCTGAAGCTTGCCCATAACGTCAGGGATCAAGGTCATTTACAGCCAGCGTCAGTTGAGCGTGGACAATTAGACCCAAGCCGAAACATAACATCTAAAAAATAATGTTTAAAAATATGTTTTTTTTATGATAATTGGTTTTTTTACCCTTCTATCTGGCAACAAAACTGACACCTTTTTTTACAAGGAGTCCATGTTTGCATAGACCGCAATACCTGCAGTCGTAATGCAAACAAAAACATAACTCTGATAATGTGTGCACTGTCCTTGAAGTTGATTGGTCCACACCCGAGACAGCTTTCCTTAGAGCCTAGTCTCACATGGGTTGGACCAGATGACGCCAAAAGGCGTTTTGTTGCCAGATAGAAGGGTAATAAAAACAATTATCATATTTTTTACTGGCAAATGAGGTTCCAATGATGTTTTTGTTTATTTTCATGATAGAATATAGTATTGTCATCAGTATGACATAAGTATACCAAAGTTTGCAGTCGATACCACATTGGGAAGTGGGTAAGAATTTAGTTACAAGATTTGAGGATACAACGACAACAACAACAACAGAGTGAGTTAATAAACAGCGTGTAAAATAATAAGATTTTAAAAAAAAAAATACATGTTTTTATTCTATCTACGAGTTTAGCGATACAAAACGAATGCTTTTCGAGCAGTGGCTCTCCGATAAGTTGCCAGGATCGAGTAGGCTCACGTACATATGTGTGCGCGATGATTTCTTCGCGGGGTTATAATATTTTAAAACGTGTCCAGGGCTCGTACGCGTTGTTCTTACGCCGCAAAGTAAGCGACACGTGGTTCCATCTCGGTAATGAAGTGTGACGCATTTAATGGGATTTGAGTGTCGTGAGTGAGTGGGTGGACGTGTGGGTGACAGGGAGAGATGGAGTGGGAGGGAGGATTGGAGGGAGGGAGGGAGGGATGGGGGGGGGCAGGGCTGTAAGTGTGTATGTCGGTTGGACTTCTTTTCCCACCGTACGTAGCCAACGGTGCTAATCGGAGGTGATGTGGGATGGATGGAGGGAGCAGATGGTTGGGAGGCAAGGAGGGTGGGAGGGTGGGAGGGGAGGGGAGGGAGGGGAGGGAGGGGAGGGAGGGGAGGGAGGGGAGGGAGGGGAGGGAGGGGAGGGAGGGGGAGGGAGGGGAGGGGAGGGGAGAGAGGGAGGTGGGGGAGGGGGGAGGGGAGGGGAGAGGGGGGAGGGGTGGGAGGGGGAGGGAGGGAGGGGAGGGAGGGGAGGGGAGGGGAGGGGAGGGGAGGGAGGGGAGAGGAGGGAGGGGAGGGAGAGGAGGGAGGGGGGGGAGGGAGTGAGGGGAGGGAGGGAGGGAGTAGGAGGGTGGAATGGAGGGAGGGGGCAGGAGGGATGGAGGCGGAGGGGGGAGGGAGGGTGGGAGGGAGGGAAGTGGGGGGGGGGGGGGATGGAGGGAGTGAGGGAGGGGAGGGAGCAGAAGGGATGGAGGGGGGGGGGGGAATGGGAGGGAAGGAGGGGAGGGAGGAGGGGAGGGGGAGGGAAGTGGGGGGGGGGGTGGAGGGAGTGAGGTAGGGGGAGGGAGGGGGAGGGAGGGGAGGGAGGGGAGCAGAAGGGATGGAAGGGGGGGGAAAATGGGAGGGAGGGGGAGGGAGGGGAGGTAGGGAGGGAGCAGAAGGGATGGAAGGGGGGAAAATGGGAGGGAGGGGAGGGAGGGGAGGTAGGGAGGGAAGCAGAAGGGATGGAGGGAGAGGCAAGGAGGGAGGGAGGGAGGGAGGGAGGGGAGGGAGGGGAGGGAGGGAGCAGAAGGGATGGAAGGGGGGAGAATGGGAGGGAGGGGAGGGAGGGGAGGTAGGGAGGGAGCAGAAGGAATGGAGGGAGAGGCAAGGAGGGAGGGAGGGAGGGGAGGGAGGGAGGGGAGGTAGGGAGAGGCAAGGAGGGGAGGGGAGGGGAGCGGGGAGGGAGGGGAGGGAGGGGAGGGGAGGGAGGGGAGGGGAGGGAGACCCAGACAGCAGAGAAACGAGAATGGATATCGGCGGAGGGACAAAGGCAGAGAGAGACTTTGGCGGATGAGATGGAGGCTGAGAAAGATGAATCACTCGGCCCGCGGCCATCGCCCCACTCCGGCGGGCACGCGCGCGCCTCTCCCCTTTAATTAAAGTGAAGGCGCAGCCCTGCAAGTGCCCACCTTGGGCCACTGCTGAAGGATAGGGGCCTCGAATCGGTTTTTGCCACACTGACTCGCTGCGTCTGTGCAGGAGGTGACAATCTCGATTTGAAGCTTTTCGTAACTGCCTGCTCTTCGGTTCGTTCGGTAAAAGTCACGTGGGCATGAAATAAAATAAATTACGACGACGTTTCGGGCGCAGCAACACGGGCTTTCCCCGCGCTGTGTTGCGCCCGAAACGTCGTGATTTATTTAATTTTATTGCCCACGTGACTTTTACCGAAAAGAACCGAAGAGTGAGGAGGTCGGAGTAGCCACGATTTAGCCGACACTGAGTAGTACGTGGGTCTCTTCGTGAGCCTGTGGTCTCTACGCGAGTCTATGGGTCTCTGTGTGACGCTTTGGTTGTGGTGGTTGTGGGTGGTGGATGCAGTGGTGGTTGTGGTGGTGGTTGTGGTGGTGGTTGTGGCCGTGGTGGTGGTTGCGGGTGGTGGTTGTGGTGGTGGTTGCAGTGGTGGTTGTGGTGGTGGGTTGCAGTGGTGGTTTGGGTCCGTGGTGGTGGGTGGCGGTGATGGTTGTAGTGGTGGTGGTCGCAGTGGTGATTGCGGTGGCGGTGGTGGTGGCGGTGGTGGTTGTAGTAGTGGTTTTGGTGGTTGTGGTGGTTGTGGTGGCGGTGGAGGTTGTGGTGGATTTGGTCGTGGTGGTGGTGGCGGGTGATGGTTGTAGTGGTGGTGGTCGCAGTGGTGATTGCGGGTGGCGGTGGTGGTGGCGGGTGGTGGTTGTAGTAGTGGTTTTGGTGGTTGTGGTGGTTGTGGTGGCGGGTGGTGGTTGTGGTGGATTTGGTCGTGGTGGTGGTTGCAGTGGTGGTTGCAGTGGTGGTTGTAGTGGTGGTTGTGGTGGTGGTTGTGGTTGTGGTGGTTGCGATGGCGGTGGTGGTTGCAGTGGTGGTTATGGTGGTGCTGGTGGTTGTGGTGGTGGTTGCAGTGGTGGTTGTGGTGGTGCTGGTGGTTGTGGTGGTGCTGGGGGTTGTGGTGGTGGATTGCAGTGGTGGTTGTGGTGGTTGTGGTGGGCGGTGGTGGTTGTGGTGGTGGTTGCAGTGGTGGTTGTGGTGGTTGTGGTGGCGGTGGTGGTTGTGATTCTGGTCGTGGTGGTGGTTGGTTATGGTGGTGGTTATGGTGGTGGCGGTGGTTGTGGCGGTGGTGGCGGTGGTGGTTGTGGTCGTGATGGTGTTCGTAGCAGTGTCGGTGGTTGTGGTAGTTGTGGTCGTAGTGGTTGTGGTGGTGGTGGTTGCGGTGGTGGTGGTGGTAGTCGGGTTGGTGGTGGTGACTGTTGTTGGGATGGTTACAGTCGTGTTGGATGTTGTGGTGGTGGTTTGTGGTCGTGTTGGCGGTGGTTGTGGCCGTGGTTGTTGTTGTTGTTGATGGCGGTAGTTGTGGCTGTGGCAACATCAACACATCAACAGAGATACACAGAGTGTACAATTTAGATCAAACAACTTAGATAATTACTCGGAGTGAAAAAAAAACTCAATATATATAAAAAAAAACGATTTAAAAAGATATCAGATTTAAAACAAATTCAATTGAAAATGTCTGCGAGATGCCATAGTGGGAGATTGCATTCAGCATCCTCCATCCCTTCCAGATTTCACGAACTCACTCACCCATCTCACACCACCCCCCCCCCACCTCTCTCTCTCTGTCTGTCTGGTGGACCCCACCATGAACCACCACCACCACCCCTCCTCCTCCCCCCACCATCACCACCATCACCACCACCACCACCCCTCCTCCTCCTCCCCCCATCACCACCATCACCACCACCACCACCTCTCCTCCTCCCCCCACCATCACCCACCATCACCACCACCACCCCTCCTCCTCCCCCCACCATCACCACCACCACCACCACCACCACCCCTCCTCCCCCCATCACCACCATCACCACCATCACCACCACCACCACCACAGTGATCTCGTGAATGAGATCACGTACGTTGCTGCTCATGTCGTCAAACGGATCATCATCATCATCAGTGGCAGCATCATCATCAACAGCAGTAGCAGCATCATCATCAGCAGCCACATCATCATCAGCAGCATCATCAGCAGCACCATCACCAGCAGCAGTAGCATCAGTAGTAGCATCATCATCATCAGCAGCAGCATCATCAGCAGCAGTAGTATCGGCATCATCAGCAGCAGCATCATCATCAGCACCAGTAGTATCAGCAGCAGTAGCATCATCATCATCATCAGCAGCCACATCATCATCAGCAGCAGCATCATCAGCAGCACCATCATCAGCAGCAGTAGCATCAGCAGTAGCATCAGCAGTAGCATCATCATCAGCAGCAGTAGCATCATCATCAGCAGTAGCATCATCAAACGTATCATCATCAGCAGCAGCATCATCAGCAGCAGTAGCATCAGCAGCAGTAGTTTTTTGGCTAGCCCATCATCATCAGTAGTAGCAGCAGTAGCAACATCATCAGCAGTAGCATCATCAGCAGTAGCATCATCAGCAGCAGTATCATCATCATCATCAGCAGCCACATCATCATCAGCAGCAGCATCATCTGCAGCACCATCATCATCAGCAGCATCATCATCAGCAGCATCATCATCAGCAGCAGCATCATCAGCAGCAGTAGCATCAGCAGCAGGCGTCAGGGTCGGGATCGAACCCACGACCTCCTGTACACCAGGCGAGGTAGTCAACATCTCCTAGCCATCGTGGCGGAAATTGTTCGTACGGTTTGAAGAAAAGAGTGCAGTGAATGATCTTACGGGCTGATGAAACGTTGTTTTTTGTTAAACTCGTGTCGAATGCGTTTGTTGATTGAACCCAAACAAATTTAAGTGAATACATTCTGACGTTCTATGACTTCGTAATGACGCGTTGCCAAAACTTCGGACGCGTACCTAGACCCGATCCCATTACCCTCGAGTGTTGGAGAGTGAAGCCAATCTACCTCGAGTTGAAATCGCCATTAAACCCTAAAGAAAATCAACAACGCGGCTCGCATGCTTTCTAAAGAATCAATTAGCGCATTGTGTTCAATTCATCAATCAAAAGGATGTTTTTAACGAATCAATTAACGTATTGTGTTCAATGAATCAATTAAAATTGCGTTTTTAATGAATCCGTTAATGTACCGTCTTTGTTCGAAATGTTAATGTGACGGCATGGTGGCTGCGTGACGTCACAATGCCCTGCCAGCATCACGTGACGATGCACATTGGTGAAAATGGTTGCAGAGGATGACCACAAAGAGAGAGACAGAGACCCCCCGGGTAGCCTCAACAGGCTGTTGGGGCAAGTGCTGGTAGTGAAACACCCACCCAACAGCACACACACACAGCAAACACCCACACACACACACCACCCATGCACACACACACAGCAAACACCCACCCACACACACCACCCATGCACACACACACAGCAAACACCCACACACACACACCACCCATGCACACACACACAGCAAACACACACACACGCACCCACCACCCATGCACACACACACAGCAAACACCCACACACACACACCACCCATGCACACACACACAGCAAACACACACACACGCACCCACCACCCACGCACACCACACACTCACTCAGCAAACACACACACACACACCACCCACACACACGCACCACGCACACACGCACCACGCACACACACACACCACACACACCACGCACACACAAACACACCACCCACGCACACTCACACCACCCACGCACACCACACACAAACACACCACCCATCCACACACACACAGCAAACACACACCACACACCACACACACACCACATACACCACCCAAACACACACACCACACACACCACACACACACACACACACACGCACCCACCACCCACGCACACCACACACTCACTCAGCAAACACACACACACACCACCCACACACACGCACCACGCACACACACGCACCACGCACACACACCACACACACCACGCACACACAAACACACCACCCACGCACACTCACACCACCCACGCACACCACACACGCATTGGGAAACCACCACTACACTAAAAATAGGGTTTTTCCCTCTTTTTTCTGGCAACAAAACTTAAACCTTTTAACAAGGAATCATGTTACCGCATTAACCACAATACTTGCAGTCAAAATGCAAACAAAAAACACACTCTGATAATAAATGCATTTTTCGATTTAAAGCTTTCGTGACTGCATGGATTCATCTTCTTGGTTCTTTCGGTAAAATCACGTAGCAGGGACATAATAAAACAATAAAAATAAAACATAATAAAATAAAACAATTCTCACGACGTTTCGGCCACAACGCAAGCAGCCGTCCTCGGGCGAAGAACAGCGTCTGTCGGAAAGACAGCGTCTCATTCAGACGCATCAATATAATATTTTATTGTTTCCCTTCTACGTGACTTTACCGAAAGAATCAAGATGATGAATCTATGCATTGTCCTTGAAACTGATTGGTCCACACCAAGGGACGGCTTTCTTTTGAGCCTCGACCCAATTGGTGCTCGATCAGACGACGCCAAAAGGCGTGCGCAGCTCAAAGACAATGTCACTATCAAAGTAATGAGGGCTCGGGGTAAGCATCTACATCAATAGACCACCTTTGCCAGTGCCACAATAAAATAATGGATGTTTTCCCCCACTTTTTTTTGGTAGTTAATGCAAAAAAAAGTTGCCGGTTTGTTGCCAGAAAAAAAGGGGGAAAACCCTTATTATTATTATTATTATATTTTGGTACTGGCAAATGAGGTCTAATGATGCACCACTACTGTACATTCTTTGTTTCTTTCGGTAAAGTCAAGTCGGTTGAACTTGACCGAAAAGAACCAAAGAATATGGATTCCTGCAGTCACGAAAGCTTCAAATCGAGATTGAACCACAACCACCACAACCACCACAACCACGACAACCACCACAACCACCCCTCCCCGTAACCACCACCACAACCACCACCACAACCACCACCACCACCACCACAACAACCACTCCACACCCCGTAACCACCACCACCACCACCACCACCTCCCCACTCCCCGTAACCACCACAACCACCACCACCACCACAACCACCACCACCACCACCACCACCACAACCACCACCACAACCACCACCACCACCACAACCACCACCACAACCACCACCTCCCCACACCCCGTAACCACCACCACCACCACCACCACCACAACCACCACCACCACCACCACCACAACCACCACCACAACCACCACCACCACCACCACAACAACCACTCCACACCCCGTAACCACCACCACCACCACCACCACCTCCCCACTCCCCGTAACCACCACAACCACCACCACCACCACAACCACCACCACCACCACCACCACCACAACCACCACCACAACCACCACCACCACCACCACAACAACCACCACCACAACCACCCCACACCCCGTAACCACCACCACCACCACCACCACAACCACCACCACCACCACCACCACCACCACAACCACCACCACAACCACCCCACACCCCGTAACCACCACCACCACCACAACCACCACCACCACCACAACCACCACCACCACCACAACCACCACCACAACCACCCCACACCCCGTAACCACCACCACCACCACCACCACCACAACCACCACCACCACCACCACCACAACCACCACCACCACCACCACAACAACCACTCCACACCCCGTAACCACCACCACCACCACCACCACCTCCCCACTCCCCGTAACCACCACAACCACCACCACCACCACAACCACCACCACCACCACCACCACCACAACCACCACCACAACCACCACCACCACCACCACAACAACCACCACCACAACCACCCCACACCCCGTAACCACCACCACCACCACCACCACAACCACCACCACCACCACCACCACAACCACCACCACAACCACCACCACCACCACCACAACAACCACTCCACACCCCGTAACCACCACCACCACCACCACCACCTCCCCACTCCCCGTAACCACCACAACCACCACCACAACCACCACCACAACCACCACCACAACCACCACCACCACCACAACCACCACCACCACCACCACCACCACCACAACCACCACCACAACCACCACCACCACCACAACAACCACTCCACACCCCGTAACCACCACCACCACCACCACCTCCCCACTCCCCGTAACCACCACAACCACCACCACCACCACAACCACCACCACAACCACCACCACCACCACCACCTCCCCACTCCCCGTAACCGCCCCCACCACCACAACCACCACCACCACCACAACCACCACCACCACCACCACCACAACCACCACAACCACCACCACCACTCCACTCCCCGTAACCACCACCACCACCACAACCACCACCACCACCACAACCACCACCACCACAACCACCACCACAACCACCCCACTCCCCGTAACCACCACCACCACAACCACCACCACCACCACAACCACCACCACCACCACCTCCCCACTCCCCGTAACCGCCCCCACCTCTGTGCCCCACGTAATGTTCAAATCTCACCCCACGCATATCTCTCCAACTCTCTCCCTCTCTCTCGTCCAAGGCAACATCTCCCCAGATGATTGGATACGGTCACGCCTGCCAAACCAGGGATAGTGTGGGTGGTGGGGGTCACGTGAAACAGTCGTTGTTGTTGTGGTTGTTGTTGTTGTTGTGGTCGCTGTTGTGGTTGTTGTTGTGATTGTTGTTGTACATCTGCAGGGTTGACCTTTTTGCTTTTGTTTTTGCCCTGGCAAGGCAGAGGCATTCATCCACTTACCAGACGAAATCCCTCCCCACCCTCTCCACCCAGCCCCTCTCCACCCTCCCCACCCTCCCCACCCAGCCTCTCCCTGCACGACGGACGGACACAATAATCCCGTGGGCTGGTGGAACCAGTGAGTTCCTAACAGTATAAACTGGTTCCAATGCACTCTACACACCCACCCACTCACCCCCTGGTGTATCACAAAGCTCTGATAGCCCTCGATGAGGGGGGGGGGGGTGAGTGCCTAAATGCCCCCCACGAATGCTCTCCAAGAATCAACGACCAAACACTCACACAAAGATCCCCCGTATAGCCTGAACAGGCTGCTGGGGCAAGTGCTGTTTGCGAGCAGCTATGAAGGCCGGCACGGCACACGAGGGGGTGGGTGGCCAGCACCACGCCCGACCGCCTTTGTCTCCCCAATGGCGATGTTTACACACCGCACTGGGTACTCATTTGAGGCTGAGTCGACCTAGGGGAGGCCCAAGACCGGTTCAGATAATCGTCACTGGTGTTGGCCGTGAGCGGGAATCGAACTCGGGTTGCCGGGTTCGTAGCGCAGCGTGGCGCTAACCACGACACCACCGCTCCCCACACTCACTCACAAACACACTGACTCACAGACACACACACACAGACACTCACACACACACTTACACTCACACACTCACACACACACTCACTCACACACACTCACACACACACTCACACAGACACTAACACACACACACACACGCAAACACACACAGACACTCACACTCACACAGACACTCACACACAGACACTCACACACTCACACAGTCACACACTCACACACTCACACACGCACTCACACACAGACACACACACAGACACACACACAGAGACACACACTCTCACACTCACACAGACCCTCACACTCACTCACAGACACTCACACACACACTCACACACAGACACTCACACACACACTCACACACACACTCACACACAGACACACACACAGACACACACACACTCATACACACACATACACTTACACACACACAGACACACACACACTCTCACTCACATAGACACTCACACAGTCACATCATACACTCACACGCACATTCACACTGTCACTCACTCACACACTTACACACTCACTCACAACACTCACACACTCACACACACACTCACACACTCACACACAGACACTCACACTCACACACAGACACTCACACAGACACACACACACTCACACACACACATACACTTACACACACACAGACACACACACACTCACACACAGACACTCACACAGACACTCACACATTCACACACAGACACACACACACACTCACACACAGACACACACACACACAGACACTCACACAGACACACACACACACTCACACACAGACACTCACACAGACACTCACACACACTCACACACACACACACAGACACTCACACACACACTCACACACACACTCACACAGACCCTCACACTCACACACTCACTCACAGACACTCACACACAGACACTCACACACACACTCACACACAGACACACACACAGCCACTCACACACTCACGCACACACATCCACTTACACATACACTTACACACACACATAGACACACACACACACTCACACACAGACTCACACAGACACTCACACACAGACACTCACACAGCCACTCACACACACACAGCGACATCGAAGTCACTCGAGTGAGCGCAACAGTCCACGTCGCTTGAATACCCTTACAACGCGCTTGAAATCGCAGGCTTATATTGTTCAGTTACAAACTGCTTCGCCCCCTCCAAGTATGAAACAGGAGTGGGGGGTGTTGTGTGGTGGGGGAGGGGGTTGTGAGGTTTGGGACGAATTAAAGTGCAAACGTTTCCCTGAATCACTTCCTAATTAAGAGCCTAATGCATTTTTTAAAAAACGAAATCCCTAAAATTTACGGGTTCGAGACTATTGCTGCTGGGGTGATGATTCTTGCTCTTAATCAGACACCTTGGGGAGGGTGGGGTGGTGGTGGTGGTGGTCATTAATTTTTTACCACACTACCCCCTAGCCCCCCCCCTCCTATCCCCTTTATTTACCCCCCTAACCACCCACCCCCCCCTCCACCCCACTACCTCGGCTCTTCCAAAACGTGAGAGAGGAGGTGGTGGTGGTGGTGGTGTTGGAAAAAGTACTCATCCGCCTGCAGTGCCGTGCACAGGCAATTGCAGGGGCTGCGCCTTGTAAAAACAAGAGGTCACCATCCGCACCGGGAAGCAAGTTGTACTGTACTGCGTGTGTCACTGTGACCCTCCTATCGCCTGTGGCCCCCACCGACCCCACACCAGAGGTCGCAAACGGGTTTTGATTCCTTACCTGTAACCGTACCCGGCCGCACCAGGGTCGCAAACGGGTACGGGTAGCCGGCTATCGGGTAGGGTACGGGAATCGGGTACCCGGTTGCGACCTCTGACCCCCCCCCCCTCCGACCCCCCCCCCCCTCTTACTGGACATCTGTTCACAAAGAGCTTTACAGCTCATGGGATTCCTTCTGCTGCGGTGCAAAGGCGATATTTTGCCGTGCGAGTCACGATGGCGATCGGGGGATGACGGTGACGATGACCGAGACTCGGAAACCGTCCCTTGGAATCGATATCCTCCGGATGGATCGATGCAAAAAGCGAGATAGAGAGAGACGGGGCATTGTCGATGTGTCGACACCGTCTTACGGCAAAAATTAAAATAAAATCGTTCACGTCTCGCCAACGAGGCGGCACCTGCTGTACACCTGGAGTTTGCGTGTCTCTCTCATCATCACGGTGGCTAGGAGATGTTAACTACCTCGCCTGGTCTACAGGAGGACGTGGGTTCGAGCCCGACCCTGACAACGCCTCCTGCTTTATATTTGGAGTTTGAGTGTCTCTCTCTCTCATCATCATCATCACGGTGGCTAGGAGATGTTAACTACCTCGCCTGGTCTACAGGATGTCATGGGTTCGATCCCGACCCTGACGCCTGCTGCTGTATATTTGGAGTTTGCGTGTCTCTCTCATCATCATCATCGTCACGGTGGCTGGGAGATGTTAACTACCTCGTCTGGTATGCAGGAGATCGTGGGTTCGAGTCCGACCCTGACGCCTGCTGCTGTATATTTGGAGTTTGCGTGTCTCTCTCTCCCCGTGGTCGCGTGGATTTTTCCTGCGGGTCCTCCGGGTTTATCCCCCTCCCTCATTGAGAATCAACATCATCATCACGCGTTCAGAGCATTTGGCTGCTGCTATTATTTTCCACACGATGATGATGACGACGATCAGCCACCACGTTTAGCTGCTATCACTTCTGAAAACGAGCGGTATAGCTCAGTGGAGCTTTCCCGGTTAAATAAGAAAAAAATATGCACTTATTAATTGAACAGTTGATCTTCTTGGTTCTTTCGGTAAAGTCACGTAGAATGGAAATAATAAAGTAATGCAAATAAAATAAAATAATATTATATTATTAATACAAATAAAACGTAATAAAATAATGTATATATTTTATATTATTTCATTATGTTTTATTTTTATTATTTTATTATTTCCATTCTACGTGACTTTACCGAAAGATCCAAGAAGATGAATCCCTGCAGTCACGAAAGCTTTAAATCGAAATTTAACAGTTGATGTTGCTATTCTTTGGGTCTTTCGGTAGAGTCACGTAGAAAGGTTCAAAGAAAATAGTTAAAAAAATAACAACAAAAATTAACCCGTAAAAACAAAGTTTTTCACTAAATCCTTTTATATGCGTGTTCAATTGGCCACAACCCAGCCCACATTGGTCTTTGAAACGGGCGGCTAGAGTCCTCTCGTCCTCTGGCTTGAGATGGCTGCCACCTATGGGTCAGATGATTGCCTGCCACCATTAAGCAACTGGTAATTCAATTAAAAAAAAAATACCTAAAAAGTGTAAAATTTTGGACATTTTTTTTCACGAAAAATAATTGTCACGCACAACGAGTCTGTGTGCAAAATGTCAGCTAGATTGGATCACGGGAAGTGGGTTAAAAACGACCGAAAGATTTGCACGGTCCTAAGCAAGCAAGCGAACTTAATATAAAGGATTTAAAAAAGCACGACGTTTCCATCGCAACGCAAAACGTTCGTCTTCTTGGTTCTTTCGGTAAAGTCGCGTAGACGCTGTCTCCGCGACAAACCTGGTCTTCACCTGAGAACGGCTGCTTGCGTTGTGGCCGAAACGTCGTGAGAATTATTTTATAATGTTTTATTTTTATTATTTTATTACTTCCCTTCTATGTGACTTTACCGAAAGAACCAAGAAGATGAATCCCTGCAGTCACGAAAGATTTAAATCGAAATTTAAGTTGCCTTTAGTTGGGTGAAGGCACCGAGGGGCGAGAGTTGATCGACGTTTGAATGAAGGCAGTGGGGGGATGTGTGGGGGGGGGGGTCGCGGTGTTAACCTGTCCCCCACCACCACCACCACCCACCACCCACCTCCCCCCACTCACGAGCAGATGTCGGCCTCCTTACCCAGCTGCGCCCTCGCCTCTCTGGGGAGGGGGGCGCGGTGGGTGGGGCAGGTGGGTGGGTGGGTGAGTGAGTGGGTGGGTGAGTGGGTGGGTGAGTGGATGGGTGAGTGGGTGGGTGGGTGAGTGGGTGGGTGGGTGAGTGGGTGGGTGAGTGGGTGAGTGGGTGGGTGGGTGAGTGGGTGGGTGGGTGAGTTGGTGGGTGAGTGGGTGGGTGGGTGAGTGAGTGGGTAAGTGGGTGAGTGAGTGGGTGAGTGAGTGAGTGAGTGGGTGGGTAGGTTGGCGAGTGGGTGGGCAGGTGTGTGGGTGGGTGGGTGAGTGGGTGGGCGAGTGGGTGGGTGAGTGAGTGAGTGAGTGGACGAGTGGGTGGGCGGGTGAGCGGGTGGGCGAGTGGGCGAGTGGGCGGGTAGGTGAGTGGGTGAGTGGGTGGGTGGGTGGGTGGGTGAGTGAGTGAGTCGGTGAGTGGGTGGGTGGGTGGGTAAGTGGGTGGGTGGGTGAGTGAGTGAGTGGGTGAGTGGGTGGTGAGTGAGTGAGTGGGTGAGTGAGTGAGTGAGTGGGTGGGTGGGTTGGTAGGTTGGCGAGTGGGTGGGCACGTGCGTGGGTGGGTGGGTGAGTGAGTGAGTGGCACACTGGCGAGTGGGTGAGTCGAGGGATGTTTGACTGAGTTTGTTGAGTGATGGAATGGGTGTATGGGTGAGTGGGTTGGTGAGTGAGTAGACAAGCGTGATTTGTGTGTGACACAGATGCAGTGGGTGGGTGGGTGAGTGAGTGAGTAAGTGGGAGAGTGGGTTGGTGAGTGAGTAGACAAGCGTGATTTGTGTGTGACACAGGTGCAGTGGGTGGGTGGGTGGGTCAGCAGTTGGGCCGGTGGGTAGGTGAGTGGATGGACGGGTTAACGAGTGAGTGGGTAAATGGGATAACAAGTGAGTGGGTGGGTGAGTGATGGGATGATTTTGTGCATGAATGACTGAGTAATTGGTGAATTGGATGAGTGAGCGAGTCGGTGAGTGACCGAGCACGCTCCCTGGTGAGTCAGTGAGCGAGTTGGGAAGTAAGCGAATCAGCGAGCGAGTAGGCGGGCGAGTGAGTCGGTGAGTGAGTACGTGAGCGAGCGAGCCTGTCGGTGGGTGAGTGAGTGAGCGAGTGAGTCGGTGAGTGAGTGAGCGAGTAGGTGAGTGAGTGAACGAGCGAGTGAGTCGGTGAGTGAGCGACCGAGCGAGTGAGTCGGTGAGTGAGTGAGCGAGTGAGTCGATGAGTGAGTAAGTGGGCGAGCGAGTCAGTCGGTGGGTGAGCGAGTGAGCGAGCGAGTCGGTAAGCGACTGAGCGAGTGAGTCGGTTGGTGAGTGACTGAGCGAGTGAGTCGGTGAGTGAGTGAGCGAGTCGATGAATGAGCAAGCGAGTGAGTCAGTGAGCAAGCGAGTGAGGCAGTGAGTGAGCAAGCGAGTCGGTGAGTGAGCGAGTGAGTCGGTGGGTGAGCGCGCGAGCGAGTGAGTCGGTGGGTGAGCAACTGAGCGAGTGAGTCGGTGAGTGAGCGAGTGAGTCAGTGAGTGAGCGAGCGAGTCGGTCAGTGAGCGTGCGAGCGAGTCGATGAGTGAGCGAGCGAGTCGGTAAGTGACCGAGCGAGAGAGGCGGTGAGTGAGTGACCGAGCGAGCGAGTCGGTAAGCGACCGAGCGAGAGAGTCGGTGAGTGAGTGACCGAGCGAGCGAGTCGGCGGGTGAGCGAGCGAGTGAGTCGGTGAGTGAGCGAGCGAGTCGGTAAGCGACGGAGCGAGTGAGTCGGTGAGTGAGTGACCGAGCGAGCGAGTCGGTGGGTGAGCGACTGAGCGAGTGAGTCGGTGAGTGAGCGAGCGAGTCGATGAGTGAGCGAGCGAGTCGGTAAGCGACCGAGCGAGTGAGTCGGTGAGTGAGTGACCGAGCGAGTGAGTCGGTGGGTGAGCGAGCGAGCGAGTGAGTGAGTCGGCGAGTGAGTGACCGAGCTAGTGAGTCGGTGGGTGAGCGACCGAGCGAGTGAGTTGGTGAGTGAGCAAGCGAGTGAGTGGGTGGGTGAGCGAGCGAGCGAGCGAGCGAGTGAGTCGGTGGGTGAGTGATCAAGCGATTGAGTCGGCGAGTGAGCGAGTCCGTGAGGACCGTTGTCTGCCATCTGGCCCTGGTTGCGGAGTGAGGGGGCAGCGCTTCGGGTCCCTGGGATTTAACCAACAGCTGATTTGCCTCGGAGGGTTCATCAATGGGCCTCCACCCCCCATCCACTCCTCCCCCATTCATCTACCCACCCCTCCACCCCATCCACCCATCCGCCCAGGGGTAACAGCAACACTGTGGGGGTCATGGAGATCTGGACACCCCACCCCAGCATATTCAGATGTAATGAGAATCAGAATGAGAATGTAAATTTATACTGCCGGAGGAGGGAATCCGATGAGCTATGAAGCTCTTTTTGTTCACAAGATGTCCAGTGAAGTGGGGGGGGGGGGGGGGACGACGACCTCCAATTAGCTTGGTCGGCCACGTACGGTGCGAAAGAAGTTCAACATCCTCACGTTAGCAAGCCACTGGAGCTTCGTACTTTTAAATCCAGCAGATTGAAAACTCGTTTCTTTAGAACTGATTTTGGTGTTCAGTTTGTTGTTCCTCCCCACGGTCGGCTACGTACGGCGCGAAAGAAGTTCAGCATGCATTACATGTATGTTAAATGACGACTTGACACGCTTCTTTTGACCCCCATTGCAATAGCCCTGAATCGCCCGCGCATCTCCCCCTTTTATTCTAACACGAGGCCACACCCCCCTCCTTCTCGACCATTCTCGCTAACTCTGGACGCTCGCTCCACCAGCAGACTCCACCGTCCCCTTCCGTCGTCTGACCACGCTCCCTTCTCGAACATTCCCGTGGCCACCAGTCCCTTCACACTCACAACTGACTCTCCTGTCACTACCTCCCGTGGCCACCAGTCCCTTCACACTCACAACTGACTCCCCTGTCATTACCTCCCGTGGCCACCAGTCCCTTCACACTCACAACTGACTCCCCTGTCACTACCTCCATTAGCCACCAGTCCCTTCACACTCACAACTGATTCCCCTGTCATTACCTCCCTTGGCCACCGGTCCCTTCACACTCACAACTGATTCCCCTGTCATTACCTCCCTTGGCCACCGGTCCCTTCACAGTCACAACTGACTCCCCTGTCACTACCTCCATTAGCCACCAGTCCCTTCACACTCACAACTGACTCCCCCGTCATTACCTCCCGTGGCCACCAGTCCCTTCACACTCACAACTGCCTCCTCTGTCATTACCTCCCATGGCCACCAGTCCCTTCGCACTCACAACTGACTCCCCTGTCATTACCTCCCATGGCCACCGGTCCCTTCGCACTCACAACTAACTCCCCTGTCATTACCTCCCGTGGCCACCAGTCCCTTCACACTCACAACTGCCTCCTCTGTCATTACCTCCCATGGCCACCAGTCCCTTCGCACTCACAACTGACTCCCCTGTCATTACCTCCCATGGCCACCGGTCCCTTCGCACTCACAACTAACTCCCCTGTCATTACCTCCCATGGCCACTAGTCCATTCGCACTCACAACTGACTCCCCTGTCATTACCTCCCATGGCCACCGGTCCCTTCGCACTCACAACTGACTCCCCTGTCATTACCTCCCATGGCCACCGGTCCCTTCGCACTCACAACTAACTCCCCTGTCATTACCTCCCGTGGCCACCAGTCCCTTCACACTCACAACTGCCTCCTCTGTCATTACCTCCCATGGCCACCAGTCCCTTCGCACTCACAACTGACTCCCCTGTCATTACCTCCCATGGCCACCGGTCCCTTCGCACTCACAACTAACTCCCCTGTCATTACCTCCCGTGGCCACTAGTCCATTCGCGCTACAGGCTGACTCCACTGTCATTACCTCCCATGGCCACTAGTCCATACGCACTGCAGGCTGACTCCCCTGTCATTACCTCCCATGGCCACTAGTCCATTCGCACTGCAGGCTGACTTTCCTGACATTACCTCCCGTGGCCACTAGTCCATTAGTACTTTCGGCTGACTCCCCTGTCATTACCCCCTGTGGCCACTAGTCCCCTCACACCGTATGCAGGCTCTATTGCCATTACACATGTATCTATGTATATAGAAAGAAACCCGAGCACCCGGAGAAAACTCACGCGAGCGAGGGAGCAACAATCTATCCCCCCCCAAACAGAATGGAACAACGTATGGAGATTATTCCACACACTTAGCTGTACTGCCCTCTACTGGCAAGCACAGGGACACGGATTATCCTCTCTGCACACCACGGACGTAGCCATTGAGTCAACATTGGGGGGGGACCAAATATTCCAGGGGGTCTGGGGGTCCTCTACCCCAGAAAAAAAAATCTAAATTTTAAAACTAATTCCCTGCCTGAAATATTCAAAAATTCACGAACACATGGAATGGACTTAACTTACTTTTTTTACAATAATGTCTAATCATTTCGATTTAAAGCTTTCGTGACTGCAGGGATTCATCTTCTTGGTTCTTTCGGTAAAGTCACGTAGAATGGAAATAGTAAAATATAAAAAATAAAACATAATAAAATATGATTATTTTTTTTATTTCCATTCTACGTGACTTTACCGAAAGAACCAAGAAAATGTCTAATAGTGTATTGTATTACATTGCTCTGTTGACCTTTTCTTTCTTTATTATATCTAATGGCAGAGATTAGGGATAAATAAAGTACAACCATAGCCACGATCATCTCTGTATCTTTCGGTAAAGTCGCGTAGAAAATTAATAAAACAAACACGACGCTTCGGTCTCAACACAAGCGTCCTCCATCACCTGATGCCGGACGCTGATGTAGGACCCTTGTATTGCGACCGAAACGTCGTCTTTCTTTGATAATTTTTCTACCCACGTGACTTTACCGAACGAACCAGAGAGTATGGATTCCTGCAGTCACGAAAGTTTCAAATCAAGACGTCACCACAATCATACGAACAGCAATCTACGCATTGCCACGTGAAGACAAGTCCAGATATAGTGGCCAAGGTTTAGCAAATTGTTGTGTTTATTTACAAAGCATAGCAATCTTCCTGGTTCTTTCGGTGAAGTCACGTAGAATGGAAATAATAAAATAAATAAAACATAATAAAATAATTCTCACGACGTTTCGGCCACAACGCAAGCAGCCGTCTTCAGGTGGAGAACAGGTCTGTCGGAAAGACAGCGTCTCCCCGACAGACCTGTTCTTCACATGAGGACGGCTGCTTGCGTTGTGGCCGAAACGTCGTGAGAATTATTTTATTATGTTTTATTTTTATTATTTTATTATTTCCATTCTATGTGATGACTTTACCGAAAGAACCACGAAGATGAATCCCTGCAGTCACGAAAGCTTTAAATCGAAACACAGCAATGATAATAAAAAAATCATCGCAATATATTGGGGGGGGGGGGGACATTTTGAGCATATTTGAATATTGGGGGGGGGGGGCATGTGTAGCGTAATTAAAATATATATTTGGGATGTGTTCCCCCCACAAATATATTTGTATTAAAAGTACGGCCTTGACACCCACCCAGGGGTCGAGAGGATGTTTGTTCACAGAACCTGTCTCGTGGTGGCCCACGAACCCTCGCTGCTGCCCCCACGTTGCTGGAGTTCACGCGTGCCATGGATAAGGGAGTCATTGCATTGCATTACATCGGACGTAAAGCAATAATCTGGTGGTAGGAGTAATATAGATAGTAATTACCACGACGGTATGTATGTAATAATGATAATAATTACCACTAGGGCATTGCTGTAAGGTAGATATAATACTAAATATGAAAATTACTGAAATGTGGGTGGATGGTGAGCGATGAGTGGAAAGGTGAGCGGGTGGGTGGGTGGTTGGGCGAGTTGGGTGGGTGAGTGCGTGGGTTAGTGGGTGGGTGGGTGGGTGAGTGGGTGGGTGAGTGGGTGGGTGAGTGAGTGGGTTAGTGGGTGAATGGGTGGGTTAGTGGGTGGGTGAGTGGGTGGGTGGGTGAGTTGGTGAGTGAGTGAGTGGGTTAGTGGGTGAATGGGTGGGTTAGTGGGTGGGTGAGTGGGTGGGTGGGTGAGTTGGTGAGTGAGTGAGTGGGTTAGTGGGTGAATGGGTGGGTTAGTGGGTGGGTGAGTGGGTGGGTGAGTGGGTGGGTGAGTGAGTGGGTTAGTGGGTGAATGGGTGGGTTAGTGGGTGGGTGAGTGGGTGGGTGGGTGAGTAGGTCGGTGAGTGGGGGGGTGAGTGCGTGGGTTAGTGGGTGAATGGGTGGGTTAGTGGGTGGGTGAGTGGGTGGGTGAGTGCGTGGGTGAGTGGGTGGGTGAGTAGGTCGGTGAGTGGGTGGGTTGGTGGGCGGTTGGGCGAGTTGGGTGGGTGAATGGGTGGGTTAGTGGGTGGGTGAGTGGGTGGGTGAATGGGTGGGTTAGTGGGTGGGTGGGTGAGTGGGTGGGTGAGTGTGCGGGTTAGTGGGTGGGTCGGTGAGTGGGTGGGTGGGTGAGTGGGTGGGTGAGTGGGCGGGTGAGTGTATGAGTGAGTGAGTGGCATACTGGCGGGTGGGTGGGTGGGTGAGTAGGTCGGCGAGTGGGTGGGTGAGTGGGTGGTTGGGTGAGTGCGTGGGTTAGTGGGTGGGTGGGTGAGTGAGTGGGTGGGTGGGTGAGTGGGTAGGTTGGTGAGTGAGTGGGTGGGTGGGTGGGTGAGTGAGTGGGTGGGTGAGTGGGTGGGTTAGTGGGTGGGTGGGTGAGTCGGTGGGTAAGTCAGTGGACGTTTGACTGAGTGAGTTTATTTAGTAACTGAATGGGTGGGTCGGTGAGTGAGTGAGTGAATGAGAGGCACACTAGCGAATGGGTGGGTGGGTGAGTGGGTGAGTGAGTGGGTGGGTGAGTGGGTGGATGGGTAAATGAGTGAGTGAGCGATGAAACAATCGCGATTTGTGCAGAACACAGCCAAATTTGGGTGGATGGGTGGGCGGATTGCCGTGTGGATGGATGGTTTGTTGAACGAGTGGGTGGTTAGAGGGCTAATGAAGTGAGTGGGTGGTTGGTTCACCGTGTACAACGTGATTTGGCACGCTTCGTGACGGGGTCACCGCAAGATCCGACAAAACCGTGGCTGTCCGGTGTTTGCCGAGCTGAATTGGCAACTGATTGCCACAACGAATTCGTTTCGAGGTCGCACTCATTACACGCACGAAGTGTTCGCCACACATCAACTACGATACCTTGCTGATGATCTCGTCAGTGAGCGTAAGCCACCACCATCATCATCATCGCAACAGCAGATTTTGGCACAGCCGTCGAACAAAGACGGTGACCGCATCGCACGGCGCTTTCAGATGCTGTAAAAGCTGCATTATACACTACATTATACACTACATTATACACTACATTATACACTACACTATACACTACATTATACACTACATTATACACTACACTATACACTACATTATTCACTACATTATACACTACACTATACACTACATTATACACTACATTATACACTACACTATACACTACATTATACACTACATTATACACTACTGTATACTACGCTATTGTACACTACATTATACACTACACTATACTACACTACTATACACTACATTATACACTACACTACACACTACCCTATAACAAACTAGTGTACACTATATTATACACTACACTATACACTACCCTAAACTACACTACTATACACTACATTATACACTACACTATACACTACCCTATACTAAACTAGTGTACACTACATTATATACTACACTATACACTGCCCTATACTACACTACCGTACACTACATTACACACTACACTATACACTACCCTATACTCAACTAATGTACACTACATTATACACTACAATATACAATACCCTATACTACACTACTATACACTACATTATACACTACACTATACACTACCTTATACTACACTACTATACACTACATTATACACTACACTATACACTACATTATACACTACACTATACACTACATTATAAACTACACTATACACTACCCTATACTATACTACTGTACACTACATTATACACTACACTACCCTATACTACACTACTGTACACTACATTATACACTACACTATACACTACCCTATACTACACTACTATACACTACATTATACACTACACTATACACTACCCTATACTACACTACATTATACACTACACACTACACTTTTGGCTAGCCGTTCAACAAGACGGGCACCTCATCGCACGGCGCGTTTAGATGCTATATACACGAGATAATACACTACACTATACACTACCCTGTACTACATTACTATACACCACCACCACCACCCTCACCACCACCACCCCAATCACCACCGCCACCACCACCATCACCGCCACCACCACCACCACCACCGCCCCCACCCCCACCACTACCACCACCCCAATCACCAGCACCACCACCCCAATCACTACCGCCACCACTACCACACCAATCACCACCGCCACCACCACCACCCCCACCACTACCACCACTCCCACTACTACCACCACCCCAATTAGCACCGCCACCACCACCACCACCCCAATCACCACCGCCACCACCACCACCACCCCCACCACTACCACCACCCCCACCACTACCACCACCCCAATCAGCACCGCCGCCACCACCACCACCACCCCAATCACCACCGCCACCACCATCACCCCCACCCCAATCACCACCGCCACCACCACCACCACCCCCACCACTACCACCACCCCCCACCACTACCACCACCCCAATCAGCACCGCCACCACCACCACCACCCCAATCACCACCGCCGCCACCACCACCACCACCCCAATCACCACCGCCACCACCATCACCCCCACCACTACCACCACCCCCCACCACCACCACCACCCCAATCACCACCACCACCACCACCCCCGTTGTTGGGCAATTATCAGCCTTTGTCCTCAGGACGGGTTCGTGTTCACGCGGTCGCCAGCGCACCTGCATGCGATGGGTGCCACCCAGAGGGAGCCGTGCCCCCTTCTCCCCCTCCATGTCCTCCCCGCCTCTGGATGGAGTCAAGCCATGCTGGGCAAGTGCTCATTATTAATCCTAAAATCAAAGATAAATGCATCTTTTTATTTTATTTTACCAGCTGTGTGTGTGTGAGCGAGAGAGAGAGAGACGCCGCAAAACTCCAAATACGGTGCACTTGAACATAGTTTACTGGCAGAAACCCACTGGTTCCACCAGCCCACAGGTGATTATTGTGTCCGTCCGTCGTGCAGGGAGGGGCTGGGTAGGGAGGAAGGGGCTGGATTGGGAAGGGTGGGGCTGGGTGGGGCTGGGTGGGGAGGGTGTGGAGGGGCTGGGTGGGGAGGGTGGGGCTGGGTGGGGGGTGGGAGAGGTGGGGCTGGGTGGGAAGGGTGGGGCTGGGTGGGGAGCGGAGGGTGGGGTGGGGCTGGGTGGGGAGGGGATGGTCACCCCGTGGTGCCCTTATAAAACTCAACGTTTCACCTACTCACGCCGGCTTGTGCCCGCCCTCACAGTCGGGCATATTTGCGGAATACGCCACGCCGCCGTTGACCCTGCAGGCCATTGACCGAGCAACCCAACGTTCCTACCAGCTCCCTCCGCAGGACAATGTGTTTTTAAACACTTATATGTGACGATCGTTTTTAATGCAGCAAATGACGGAGAGTACTACATCGTTACGTGATAACAAGTGCGATCTTGATTTGGAACTTCCGTGACTGCAGGAATTACTCTTTGGTTCTTTCGGTAGTTAACATCTCCTAGCCACCGTGATGATGATGAGAGAGACACACAAACTCCAAATATACAGCAGACGTCAGGGTCGTGATCGAACCCACGATCTTCTGCACACCAGGCGAGGTAGTTAACATCTCCTAGCCACCGTGATGATGATGATGAGAGAGAGAGAGAGACGCAACCTCCAAATACACAGCAGCAGACATCAGGGTCGGGATGGAACCCACGATCTTCTGTACACCAGGCGAGGTAGTTAGCATCTCCTCGACACCGTGATGATGATGAGAAAGAGAGACACGCAAACTGCAAATATACAGCAGCAGGCGTCACGGTCGAGATGGAACCCACGACCTCCTGCACACCAGGCGAGCTAGTTAACATCTCGAAGCCACTGCAAAAGAAACACCTAAACTGCTAACTAATTGTGTGTGTTGACAACGCAAGGCCCCACTGATCTGTGTAGCTCTCTTTCAGAAGAAGAAGAAACGACGTGGAAATGCATCGCAGCCAAATATTCTAATGATGATACACGCGGCGCGCTAACCGCTACACTACCGCCCCCTGATGCACTACACGACAAGCCTTAGACTGTAGGGGCAAGTGCTGTTAGCGAGTAGCACCTATGAAGGCCGGCACGGCACACGAGGGGGTGGGTGGCCAGCACCACGCCCGGCCGCCTTTGTCTCCCCCGTTGCGATGTTTACTACACACCGCACCAGATACTCATTTCAGGCTGAGTCGACCTAGGGGAGGCCCAGGACCGGTGCAGAAAATCGCCACCGGCGTTGGCCGTGAGTGGGAATCGAACCCGGGTCGCCGGGTTCATAGCGCAACGTAGCGCTAACCACTACACCACCGCTCCCTACTACCACAAAGATCCCCCGTATAGCCTTAACAGACTGTAGGGGCAAGTGCTGTTAGCGAGTAGCACCTATGAAGGCCGGCACGGCACACGAGGGGGTGGGTGGCCAGCACCACGCCCGGCCGCCTTTGTCTCCCCCGTTGCGATGTTTACTACACACCGCACCAGGTACTCATTTCAGGCTGAGTCGACCTAGGGGAGGCCCAGGACCGGTGCAGAAAATCGCCACCGGCGTTGGCCGTGAGTGGGAATCGAACCCGGGTCGCCGGGTTCATAGCGCAACGTAGCGCTAACCACTACACCACCGCTCCCCACAACCACACACACACACACACGGTTGCTGGTGATGCGGTGGTAATACGGGTTATGGATTTCTTTTTTGTGAGTCGGTGGGTCTCTGTGTGAGTCTGTGGGTCTCTGTGTCATTCTAGGGGGGTCTCTGAGTGTATGGGTCTCTTGTGTGTCAGTCTATGGGTCTCTATGTTAGTGTATGTGTCTCTGTGTGAGTCTATGGGTCTCTATGTGAGTGTATGGGTCTCTGTGTGAGTCTATGGGTCTCTGTGTGAGTCTATGGGTCTCTGTGTGAGTCAATGGGTCTCCATGTTAGTCTATGGGTCTCTGTGTGAGTCAATGGGTCTCCATGTTGGTCTATGGGTCTGTGTGTGATTCAATGGGTCTCCATGTTGGTCTATGGGTCTCTGTGTGATTCAAAGGGTCTCTGTGTGAGTCTATGGGTCTCTGTGTGAGTGTATGGGTCTCTGTGTGAGTCTATGGGTCTCTATGTTAGTCTATGGGTCTCTGTGTGAGTCTATGGGTCTCTGTGTGAGTCTATGGGTCTCTATGTTAGTCTATGGGTCTCTGTGTGAGTCAATGGGTCTCCATGTTGGTCTATGGGTCTCTGTGTGATTCAATGGGTCTCCATGTTGGTCTATGGGTCTCTGTGTGATTCAATGGGTCTCCATGTTGGTCTATGGGTCTCTGTGTGATTCAATGGGTCTCTGTGTGAGTCTATGGGTCTCTGTGTGAGTGTATGGGTCTCTGTGTGAGTCTATGGGTCTCTGTGTGATTCAATGGGTCTCTGTGTGAGTCTATGGGTCTCTGTGTGAGTGTATGGGTCTCTATGTTAGTCTATGGGTCTCTGTGTGAGTCAATGGGTCTCCATGTTGGTCTATGGGTCTCTGTGTGATTCAATGGGTCTCCATGTTGGTCTATGGGTCTCTGTGTGATTCAATGGGTCTCTGTGTGAGTCTATGGGTCTCTGTGTGAGTGTATGGGTCTCTGTGTGAGTCTATGGGTCTCTGTGTGATTCAATGGGTCTCTGTGTGAGTCTATGGGTCTCTGTGTGAGTGTATGGGTCTCTATGTTAGTCTATGGGTCTCTGTGTGAGTCAATGGGTCTCCATGTTGGTCTATGGGTCTCTGTGTGATTCAATGGGTCTCCATGTTGGTCTATGGGGTCTCTGTGTGATTCAATGGGTCTCTGTGTGAGTCTATGGGTCTCTGTGTGAGTGTATGGGTCTCTGTGTGAGTCTATGAGTCACTATGTGAGTCTCTGTGTGAGTCTATGGGTCTCTGTGTGAGTCTATGAGTCACTATGTGAGTCTATGGGTCTCTGTGTGAGTCTATGAGTCACTATGTGAGTCTATGAGTCACTATGTGAGTCTATGGGTCTCTGTGTGAGTGTATGGGTCTCTGTGTGAGTCTATGGGTCTCTGTGTGATTCAATGAGTCTCGGCGAGAGGTTGGATCCCGACCAAGACGATGCCTGCTGTATGTTTGGAGTCTGCGTGTCTCTCTCTCTCTCATCATCATCACGGTGGCTAGGAGATGTTAACTACCTCGCCTGGTGTGCAGGAGGTCGTGGGTTCGATCCCGACCCTGACGCCTGCTGCTGTATATTTGGAGTTTGCGTGTCTCTCTCTCTCTCTCATCATCATCACGGTGGCTAGGAGATGTTAACGACCTCGCCTTGTGCACAGGAGATCGTGGGTTCGATCCCGACCCTGACACCTGTTATATATTTGGAGTTTGCGTGTCTCTCTCTCTCTCACGTCTATGGGTTTCCGCGTGAGTCTAAGCATGGGATTCTATCTGAGCCCTCTGTTTCAAGTTTCATGTATTAGGTATAGCCCTGTGAGCCATTCGGCTCTTGAATCGGGTGCAACCGCAACAAACAAAACAAAAACATGAACAAAAAAACATCTTAAAGTGACTATGTGACTGAGTGCAAACAGAAAATCCAAGAAAAGACGGCAAAATATTGCAGAAAAAAACACCGTTACACACCAACGCTGTGTGCAAAAATCCTAGTGGGATGCAAGTCAAACAACAACAACCACAAGACAACTTAGATTAAGGCCACCAGTCTAACTCTGTACTACAACAACACAAACATGGCCAAACCGAAAAACTTTTAAAAAATCACCAAAATAAAGCCACAAAAGCAATGAAACAGTGCAGGTCATAGGGACTGTGACCGAATTTTCACAATTAACGACGCAAACAACATGTACCACCAAACTCTGCGAGCCATAGCTGGCTGCAAGAGTCACTCCACAACAACAGGCTGCTGCTGCTGCTGCTGCACGCTACGAACAGCACTTGCCCCGACAATCTGGTAAAAACAGTCCGTGCGGGGGAGCTTTACCTTTGCGTGAGCGTTCACGTGGATACATCACACAACTAGTTTGTTAATAATTAATCAGGCTTAACGTTGTGTGTGTGGTCGACGGAAGGGGGGTGGGTGAGTGTTTATTACTGTTCATTAGCGGTATAAGCATCAATCTAGTTCATTAAAATTGATCATTTCCTCTCCTGCACACTCCCCACACCCCACAGCGTAGCCTGCGTGTTAAACCGTAGTTTGGGAGTTGTCCTCAAGAAAGTTACACTCTAAAAACCAACTCCACGCGCAATTTCACGAAATAACAGCCGTACAAAATGATCGTTTTTTTTTCCGGTGAAGTCACGTAGAAAATAAAATAAAAATACAGATAATAAAATATAGAGTGGTGGTGGTGGTGGTGGGGAGTATTGGTGGTGGGAGTGGTGGTGGTGGTGGTGGGGAGTGGTGGTGGTGGGGAGTAGTGGTGGTGGGAGTGGTGGTGGTGGTGGAAGTGGTGGTGGGGAGTGCTGGTGGTGGTGGGGAGTGGTGGTGGGGAGTGATGGTGGTGGTGGTGGAAGTGGTGGTGGGGAGTGCTGGTGGTGGTGGGGAGTGGTGGTGGGGAGTGATGGTGGTGGTGGGGAGTGGTGGTGGGGAGTGGTGGTGGTGGTGGGGAGTGGTGGTGGTGGTGGTGGGGAGTGATGGTGGTGAGTGATGGTGGTGGTGGTCGTGGTGGTGAGTAGTGGAGGTGGGGAGTGGTGGCGGTGAGGAGTGGTGGTGGTGGTGGCGGTGAGGAGTGGTGGTGGTGGTGGCGGTAAGGAGTGGTGGTGGCTGTGGGGAGTGGTGGTGGTGGTTGGGAGTGGAGGTGGTGGTGGAGAGTGCTGGTGAGTGGTGGTGGTGGGGAGTGCTGGTGGTTGTGGTGGTGGCGGTGATGAGCGGTGGTGCAGTGGTTAGCGCTACGCTGCGCTACGAACCCGGCGACCCGAGTCCGATTCCCGCTCATGGCCAACACCAATCACGACCGGTGACGATTCATCTGAACCGGCCTTGGGCCTCCTCCCCTAGGTCTACTCGGCCATCAAATGAGGTGTGTGGTTAGACATCGCCACTGGGGGAGACAAAGGCGGCCGGGCGTTGTTGGTAAGCTGGCCACACCACCCCCTCGTGTGCCGTGCCGGCCTTCATAGGTGCTACTCGCTAACAGCACTTGCCCCAACAGTCTGTGAAGGCTACACGGGTGGGATATTTTGTCTGTTTTTTTTAAATTTATGAATATTAATATACAACGGAGCGGACAGCTGATCAAAGTTTAAGTTTCGCACACCACCCACAAATCCAGATAAATTGACTTTGGCATGAAATTAATCAATTGTCAGCATCGAAAACGACGGCACACCCGAAATGTTTTACGAATGATCTCTCTCTCATCTAACACCCCCCACTCTCTCTCTGTCTCGCTCTGTGTCTCTCTCTCTGTCTCTCTCTGTCTCTCTCACTGTCTCTATGTGTCTCTCTCACTGTCTCTCTGTGTCTCTCTCTGTCTGTCTCTCTCACTGTCTCTCTGTGTCTCTCTCTGTGTCTCTCTCTGTCTGTGTGGCGCAATGTGCCGATGTTCGTTGTTTTCCTGCCGCTAGGGCTCACAAAATATGAACATGACTCCAGCGCAATTGCACTGGGGGTAATAAAGTTGCCCTAAAATTTCGATTTAAAGCTTTCGTGACTGCAGGGATTCATCTTCTTGGTTCTTTCGGTAAAGTCACGTAGAAGGGAAGTAACAAAACAATAAAAATAAAACATAATAAAATAATTTCGATTTAAAGCTTCTTTCGTGACTGCAGGGATTCATCTTCTTGGTTCTTTCGGTAAAGTCACGTAGAAGGGAAGTAACAAAACAATAAAAATAAAACATAATAAAACAATTCTCACGACGTTTCGGCCACAACGCAAGAAAGTGGTGGTGGTGGTGCCCTAAAAGTCAAAAGTCTGTCTGTGTCTCTATGTGTCTCTCTGTCTGTCTCTCTCTGTGTCTCTATGTGTCTCTCTCTCTGTCTCGCTCTGTGTCTCTGTCTGTCTCTCTCTGTGTCTCTATGTGTCTCTCTCACTGTCTCTCTGTCTCTCTCTGTCTGTCTCTCTCTCTGTCTGTCTGTCTCTCTCTGTGTCTCTATGTGTCTCTCTGTGTCTTTCTCACCGTCACTCTGTCTCTCTCTGTCTCTCACTGTCTCTCACTGTCTCTCACTGTCTCTCTGTGTCTCTCTCACTGTCTCTCTGTGTCTCTCTCACTGTCTCTCTGTGTCTCTCTCACTGTCTCTCTCACTGTCTATCTCACTGTCTCTCTCTCTGTGTGTCTCTCTCTCTGTCTCTCTGTCTCTCTCTGTCTCTCTCTGTCTCTCTGTCTCTCACTGTCTCTCACTGTCTCTCCCTCCCCCTCTCCCCTCCGCGAACAACTCTCCACCGCAACTTGCCGTGTGATTGCATCTCAGCGGCAATCAGACTGCGAATCGCTTAATCCTTGGCGACGGAATCTGCGCCATTGGGTGACAAACACAATCAGTGCTGATGGGGCTGGCGTTTTGAGAGGGATGGTGAGAGGGATGGGTGAGGTGGGAGGGAGGGAGGGGGAGCGAGGGGAGGAGGTGGGAGGGAGGGGGGAGGTGGGTGAAACCCACGACCTCCTGTATACCAGGCGAGGTAGTTAACATCTTCCCACGGAAAGAGAGAGAGAGAGACACGCAAACTCCAAATATACAACAGGCATTGCCAGTGGTTGTTATCGAACCCACGACCTCCTGTATTCCAGGCGAGGTAGTTAACATCTCCCCATGGAAAGAGAGAGAGACACGCAAACTCCAAATATGCAACAGGCATCGTCAGTGGTTGGGATCGAACCCACGACCTCCTGTATACCAGGCGAGGTAGTTAACATCTCCCCACGGAAAGAGAGAGAGACACGCAAACTCCAAATATGCAACAGGCATCGTCAGTGGTTGGGATCGAACCCACGACCTCCTGTATACCAGGCGAGGTAGTTAACATCTCCCCACTGGAAGAGAGAGAGACACACAAACTCCAAATATGCAACAGGCATTGTCAGTGGTTGGGATCGAACCCACGACCTCCTGTATACCAGGCGAGGTAGTTAACATCTCCCCACGGAAAGAGAGAGACACGCAAACTCAATATATGCCACATTCGCAAGAGATCGGGATCGAACCCACGACCTCCTGCATACCAGGCGAGGTAGTTAACATCTTCCCACGGAAAGAGAGAGACACGCAAACTCCAAATATGCAACAGGCATTGTCAGTGGTTTTTATCGAACCCACGACCTCCTGTACACCAGGCGAGGTAGTTAACATCTCCCCACGGAAAGAGAGAGACACGCAAACTCCAAATATGCAACAGGCATCGTCAGTGTTTGGGATCAAACCCACGACCTCTTGTACACCAGGCGAGGTAGTTAACATCTTCCCACGGAAAGAGAGAGACACGCAAACTCCAAATATGCAACAGGCATTGTCAGTGGTTGGGATCGAACCCACGACCTCCTGTATACCAGGCGAGGTAATTAACATCTCCCCATGGAAAGAGAGAGAGAGATACGCAAACTCCAAATATTCAACAGGCGGCGTCAGTGGTTGGGATCGAACCCAAGGTCCAACCCCCATATGCGGGGATGTTGTTAACTTTGCTTCTCGATGTGGCCACCTGTGATGATTCATGTGGCTGTGTGACTCCCCCCCGCCCGCCTCTGCTTCCCCTTGATCAATCGAGACGGTGGTAATTGCTCGATTAATAATTGATTATTGATTAAACGGACGTCCAATTTCGGGGGAGCGGTGGTGGGGGGCGGCGTCCAGGCATGAGGGAGGGCCTTGGTTGATGAGGCGAGGGAGGTTGTTGTTGTGGTTGTTGTGGTTGTTGTGGTTGTTGTGGTTGTTGTTGTGGTTGTTGTGGTTGTTGTGGTTGTTGTGGTCGTTGTGGTCGTTTTTGTGGTGGTTGTTGTTGTGGTTGTTGTGGTTGTTGTTGTGGTTGTGGTTGTTGTTGTTGTTGTGGTTGTTGTGGTTGTTGTGGTTGTTGTGGTTGTTGTTGTGGTTGTTGTGGTTGTTGTGGTTGTTGTGGTCGTTGTGGTCGTTTTTGTGGTTGTTGTTGTGGTTGTTGTGGTTGTGGTTGTTGTGGTTGTGGTTGTTGTGGTTGTTGTTGTGGTTGTGGTTGTTGTGGTTGTTGTTGTGGTTGTTGTTGTTATTGTGGTTGTTGTGGTTGTTGTGGTTGTGGTTGTTGTTGTTGTGGTTGTTGTGGTTGTTGTTGTGGTTGTTGTTGTGGTTGTTGTTGTGGTTGTTGTGGTTGTTGTTGTTATTGTTGTTGTTGTGGTTGTTGTGGTTGTTGTGGATGTTGTTGTGGTTGTTGTTGTGGTTGTTGTGGTTGTTGTTATTGTTGTTGTGGTTGTTGTTGTGGTTGTTGTGGTTGTTGTGGTTGTTGTTGTTGTGGTCATTGTGGTTGTTCAGAGCGCGACGGACGATGGCACGATTAAACTCTCGTATTGCAGTCGCTCTCGTTCAGAAGCAACCACCACAGGGCTATCACGAACTATCACAAACTATCACGAACTATCACGAACTATCACGAACTATCACAGGACTATCACGAACTATCACGAACTATCACGAACTATCACGAACTATCACGAACTATCACGAACCGAGGGCACAACGAAGTGTCTCATCGGCATCGTACGCGTCGACATTTCTAGAAGCAGCCAAACAACTCTGAAGGCGTGACGTTCATTCTAAACGTGGAGGGGTGATGAGGGGGAGTTGGATAAAAACGTAGGACCCGGAGAAAAATCCACGCGAACACGGGGAGAGAGAGACACGCAAACTCCAAATATACAGCAGCAGGCGTCAGGGTCGGGATCGAACCCCAGACCTCCTGTATACCAGGCGAGGTAGTTAACATATCATCACCGTTATGATGATGACAGAGAGAGACACGCAAACTCCAAATATACAGCAGCATGCGTCAATGTCTGGATCGAACCCACGACCTCCTATATACCAGGCGAGGTAGTTAACATCTCCTAGCCACCATGATGATGATGATGAGAGAGAGAGACACGCAAACTCTAAATATACAGCAGCAGGCATCGTCAGGGTCGGGATCGAACCCACGACCTCCTTCCCACCGGCTACGAACGATGGGCTACGTACGGTGCAAAGGAAGTCCAACATACATACAACAGCGCCGGGCGTGGTGCTGGCTACCCACCCACCAACCCCCTCGTGTGCCGTGCCGGCCTTCATAGGTGCACGCTAACAGCACTTGCCCCAACAGTCTGCTAAGGCTACACGGGTGCTCTTTGTATTTGTGTGCGCGTGAGCGGGAGGGCAGAGGAGCGACGCTCACAACAACGGGCGGAGCGCAGTGGGGACTAAAACGCAGCGAGTTGGCAAAGCGAGGATCACTAGTGGTGCATCTGCCAGCCATCTCAGTCCATCCATGGCACCAACTCGGTCTTTCCCGTGACCTCATGCACCTAGCCTGGTACAGTAGGGGACACAGGTGGTGTATCTGCCAGCCATCTCAGTCAGTCAACCCATGGCACCACCTGGGTCTGTCCCGTGACCTCCTGCACCTAGCCTGGCACAGTAGGGGGCACTGCTGGTGCATCTGCCCAGTCATCTCAGTCAGTCAACACATGGCACCTTGGTCTGTTCCGTGACCTCCTGCACCTAGCCTGGCACAGTAGGGGGCACAGGTGGTGTATCTGCCAGCCATCTCAGTCAACCCATTGCACCACCTGGGTTAGTCCCGTGACCTCCTGCACCTAGCCTGGCACAGTAGGGGGCACTGGTGGTGCATCTGCCAGTCATCTCAGTCAGTCAACCGATGGCACCACCTGGGTCAGTCCCGTGACCTCCTGCACCTAGACTGGCACAGCGAGAATCACAGCTGGTGCATCTGCCAGCCATCTCAGTCCACCCATGGCACCACCTGGGTCTTTCCCGTGACCTCCTGCACCTAGCCTGGCACAGTGGAGAGCACAGATGGTGCATCTGCCAGTCATCTAAGTCAGTCAACCCATGGCACCTGGGTCTGTCACTTGGTCTCCTACACCTAGCCTGGCACAGTAGGGGGCATTGGTGATGCATCTGCCAGCCATCTCAGTCAGTCAACCCATGGCACCTGGGTCTGTCCCGTGACCTCCTGCACCTAGCCTGGCACAGTAGGGGGCACTGGTGGTGCATCTGCCAGCCATCTCAGTCAGTCAACGCATGGCACCTGGGTCTGTCCAGTGACCTCCTGCACCTAGCCTGGCACAGTAGGGGGCACTGCTGGTGCATCTGCCCAGTCATCTCAGTCAGTCAACACATGGCACCTTGGTCTGTCCCGTGACCTCCTGCACCTAGCCTGGCACAGTAGGGGGCACAGGTGGTGTATCTGCCAGCCATCTCAGTCAACCCATTGCACCACCTGGGTTAGTCCCGTGACCTCCTGCACCTAGCCTGGCACAGTAGGGGGCACTGGTGGTGCATCTGCCAGTCATCTCAGTCAGTCAACCGATGGCACCACCTGGGTCAGTCCCGTGACCTCCTGCACCTAGACTGGCACAGCGAGAATCACAGCTGGTGCATCTGCCAGCCATCTCAGTCCACCCATGGCACCACCTGGGTCTTTCCCGTGACCTCCTGCACCTAGCCTGGCACAGTGGAGAGCACAGATGGTGCATCTGCCAGTCATCTAAGTCAGTCAACCCATGGCACCTGGGTCTGTCACTTGGTCTCCTGCACCTAGCCTGGCACAGTAGGGGGCATTGGTGATGCATCTGCCAGCCATCTCAGTCAGTCAACCCATGGCACCTGGGTCTGTCCCGTGACCTCCTGCACCTAGCCTGGCACAGTAGGCGGCACTGGTGGTGCATCTGCCAGCCATCTTAGTCAGTCAACGAAAGGCACCTGGGTCTGTCCTGTGACCTCCTGCACCTAGCCTGGCACAGTAAGGGGCACTAGTGGTGCATCTGCCATTCATCTCAGTCAGTCAACCAATGGCACCACCTGGGTCAGTCCCGTGACCTCCTGCACCTAGCCTGGCACAGTAAGGGGCACTAGTGGTGCATCTGCCAGCCATCTCAATTAGTCAACGCATGGCACCTGGGTCTGTCCCGTGACCAGCACCTAGCCTGGCACAGTAGGGGGCACTGGTGGTGCATCTGCCCAGTCATCTCAGTCAGTCAACGAAAGGCACCTGGGTCCGTCCTGTGACCTCCTGCACCTAACCTGGCACAGTAAGGGGCACTAGTGGTGCATCTGCCATTCATCTCAGTCAGTCAACCAATGGCACCACCTGGGTCAGTCCCGTGACCTCCTGCACCTAGCCTGGCACAGTAAGGGGCACTAGTGGTGCATCTGCCAGCCATTTCAATTAGTCAACACATGGCACTTGGGTCTGTCCCGTGACCAGCACCTAGCTTGGCACAGTAGGGGACACTGGTGGTGCATCTGCCCAGTCATCTCAGTCAGTCAACACATGGCACCACCTGGGTCTGTCCCGTGACCTCCTGCACCTAGCCTGGCACAGTAGGGGGCACATGTGGTGCATCTGCCAGTCATCTCAGTCAGTCAACACAAGGCACCTGGGTCTGTCACGTGACCTCCTGCACCTAGCCTGGCACAGTAGGGGGCACTGCTGGTGCATCTGCCCAGTCATCTCAGTCAGTCAACACATGGCACCTGGGTCTGTCACGTGACCTCCTGCACCTAACTTGGCACAGTAGGGGGCACTGGTGGTGCATCTGCCAGCCATCTCAGTCAGTCAACACATGGCACCACCTGGGTCTGTCCCGTGACCTCCTGCACCTAGCCTGGCACAGTAGGGGGCACTGCTGGTGCATCTGCCAGCCATCTCAGTCAGTCAACCCATGGCACCTGGGTCTGTCCCGTGACCTCCTGCACCTAGCCTGGCACAGTAGGGGGCACTGCTGGTGCATCTGCCAGTCATCCCAGTCAGTCAACCAATGGCATCCGGATCTGTCACGTGACCTCCTGCCAGCAGCCTCAATGTGCATCCAGCTTGGCACGGGCGGTGTTGTGCCGGTCGTAGTAGCTTAGCGACTCGCTAACAGCACTTGCCCCGACAATCCTGCTCACGCTACACGGGGATCTTTGTCTTTGGCTGTATGTGCGTGTGTGTGTCTGTGTGTGTGTCTGTGCGTACTACGTGGGGAGCGGTGGTGCAGCGGTTAGCGCTACGAACCCTGCAGCGACCCCGGGTTCGATTTCCGCGCACACGGCCAACACCGGTGACGATTATCTGAACCGGTCGTGTGCCTCCCCTAGGTCGACTGAGCCTCAATTGAGTACCTGGTGTGGTGTATAAAAACATTGGCACTGGGGGAGACAAAGGCGGTCGGGCGTGGTGCTGGCCACCCATTCCGTGTATCGTTCCGGCCTTCATAGATGAACAGCACTTGCCCCAACAATCTGTTACAGGCTATACGGGGATCTTTGCCTTTTACACGTGTGCTTGCTACTGAAAGTTCCTAACCTGCATATCGCTATGCAACGTATTACCGAATTATGGCATAGCAATATTGTTCAATCGTTATAATTACTGCGCGATAAAAAAAACATCGACAGATACCATTTTTTTTTAGTTTCGTATATTCCCCTGGGGGGCTCAAGGGAGTAAAGTAACCCCCCCCCTCTCCCATCCGAATTAAGGTGGGGGGGGGGGGCTCGTGGGTCGTAAGGGACGGAGGAGAGGGGAGGGGGGGAGGGAGGGGAGGAGAGGGGAGGGAGGAGAGGGGAGGGAGGGAGAGGGAGGGGAGGGGATGGATGGAGGAGAGGGGATGGAGGGAGGAGAGGGGACGAGAGGGGAGGGAGGAGAGGGGAGGGGAGAAAGGGAGAGGGGAGGAGAGGGGAGGGGATGGAGGGAGGGAGGAGAGGGGATGGAGGGAGGAGAGGGGACGAGAGGGGAGGGTGGGAGGTAGGGAGGAGAGGGGAGGGGAGGAAGAAGAGAAGAGAGAGTGAGCGAGAGAGTGAGCGAGAGGTGGGGGTTTACATAAAGCAAAGTAAAAAAAAGAGGGGAGGGAGGGGAGGGAGGGAGGTTTACGCCGCGTTTAAAGTCGAGGGTAGAATAATGTTGCATCGACGATTCTCCCACAACGATCGAATGTGAAGCTGGCGGCTGTCATTCACGTGCAAACAAAGACAAAGACCCCCCCCGTGTAGCCTTCAACAGACTGTTGGGGCAAGTGCTGTTAGCGAGTAGCACCTATGAAGGCCGGCACGGCACACGAGGGGGTGGGTGGCCAGCACCACGCCCGGCCGCTTTTGTCTCCCCCAGTGCCAATGTTTTTATACACCACACCATTTTGAGGCTCAGTCGACCTAGGGGAGACCCAGGACCGGTTCAGATAATCGCCACCCGTGTTGACACACACACATTCAGACACACACATACACACATACAGACACATACAACCACAACAACCAACAACAACCGCCATTCGCCACTAAGTGGCGGTGACGTCACCACGACGCTTGTGCCAGGCCATGTGCACCTTGAGGCCACGTGAAGTGTCGAACGCCCGCTGGCAGGAGGTCACGGGGCAGACCCAGGTGCCACGGGTCGACTGACCGAGATGACTGGCTGATGCACCACCTGTGCCCCCTACTGTACCAACTTGCTGTGCTTTAGCCACCCGGCGCTCCGCTCGTTGTTGTGAGCGTCGCTCCTCCGCCCTCCGTTGTTGTTGGAGGGCGACTGCCTCCAACTGCCCAGTAGCGTCCTTCACGAGCCTCCTCCACTGAGGCCGATCTTGACACCGCTGGTACCAGTCATCGGCAAGTCCACTCAGCTCCACGTCCTCCTGTACCACATCACTCCATCTCTTCTCGAGCCCGTGCCGCGCCCGTTTAGCCCCCTCGATCCGGCCGAACAAAAGCTGTTTAGGCATGCGGTGGCTGGGCATGCGGGCTACATGACCCAGCCAACGCAGCCTTGCCTGCCGGAGGAGCTCACTGATGGGACTTTGCCCAGATCTTTCAAGGACTTGTGAGCTCCTCACACAATCCAGCCTGCAGGTTAAACCCAGGATGGATCGTAGGCAGGCCAGCCTAAATGTTTCCAACCGGCGAAGATGCTCCACTAGGGGGGTCCACGTTTCGCAAGCGTAGAGAAGGGAGGGAATGACCGTGGCCGAGAAGACCTGAAGCTTCGTTCGGAGCGACAGACCAGGTAGCTTCCACACAGCGTTACGCAACCGATGAAAAGATATTGCCGCTCGACTGATTCGGAGTGAGACCCCTGCTGATAAACTGGAGCCGGTCATAAGCACACTGCCCAGGTATGGGAAACTCTCCACTCTCTCCACAACTGCCCCATCACCAATTGGGAGTTGTGGGGGTGGAGTGTCCGATGGTACAAAATACCCAGGCAGGTGCTTAGTTTTGGTGGGGCTGATGGTAAGGCCCCACCTCTTAGTGGCATGCTCCAGTCTCAGCAGCAGCGTCTCCAACTCCTCTTCTGAATGAGCAGATATTACCAAATCATCGGCATACATAACGTAGTTGACCAATAGGGAGCCATCCCTTGATCGCACCAGGGCGTCGATCAGCCTCCCATTATATCTGTACCAAATGGAAATTCCCCCGGTACAGCTATTGAAGGCTTCACGAACTACGCAGTCGAAATAGATGTTAAATAATGTGGGAGCAAGAGGACATCCCTGTCGCACCCCAAGGTGTACAGGGAAAGGCTCCGACTCCCGGCCACGTAGTTTTACCCGGGCCTGCTCACCATCATGAAGGTCCTTAATGATCGTGAGCAGAGGGTCAGGGACTCCGAAAGCACGAAGAACAACCCAGAGCCCAGTCCTACTGATGGTATCATAGGCCTTGACCAGGTCAATAAAGCAGAGATGTAGGTCTTTTTGGAATTCCCTACACCTCTGCTGTAGCAGACGGACAGAAAATATGGCATCTGTGCAGGACCGCCCTTTCCTAAAACCGCATTGGGGCTCCACAAGCCTCTCCTCAGCGTGCCTAGCAAGGCGATGTTGAATAAGCCTTGCCAGGACCTTACCCGGCACACTGAGGAGTGAGATGCCCCTGTAGTTGTTACAGTCGGTACGGTCCCCCTTCTTAAAGAGGGGGACCACCAGGGCATCCTTCCAGTCCTGCGGAACCCGTCCAGTGGTCCAGACTGTTGTTATGATGTCATATAGGGCAGTCTGTGCACAAACGCCACCCTCCCTCAGCATTTCGCTTGGGAGATCATCTCTGCCCGGTGCCTTCCCTGGTCTCAGACTCCGGATCGCCCTCAGTACTTTCTCAACAGCTGGCACCTCAGCCAGCCACTCACAGGGGGTGACCTCTTCCAATATTTGAGGCACCGCAGCCTCAGCAGGGTTATCCCCACTTTGTGCCATGATGTTTTCCTGGCTGAGAGATTTTCCCTCCCCCAGGACCTCACACAAATGCTCAGCAAATCTGCAAACCTGTTCCTGGGGGTCGGAGATTGGATCACCGTTTTTTCCTCTAATGATGGTAATAGGTGTGGCGCTGCAGGTTACTTTTTTGATGGAGTTAAATAGTGATTTGTGATCGCGGGCCACTGAGGCAGACTCCATCTCCTCAGCAACCCGCGACCACCACCCATCCTTACAGCGCCTTACGGCTCTCCGAACCTCCGAGCGAAGACTGCGGTAAACCTCCTCATTCTCTGACGTGGGATGCTGTAGGCGATGAGAGTGGGCCTGTCGCTTTTTCTCAATTAACCTGAACACCTCCTCTGTCAGCCAGGGTTTCTGGGGAGGTCTGGACCGCGTACCCAAAGCAGCCATTGCAGCTGCATGAGTCACAGTCTTAAACCTCGCCCATTTACCCTCGACATCAGGTGGAGTGGGGGACGATGCCAACCCCAGCTGCAAGCGATGATGAAATTCTCGCTTGCAACTTTCATCAGCTAACTGAGACCAGGCCACTTTTGGTTGGAATGGGATCCTGGGTGTACGCCCAGTGGAAGAATGGCAGGCGCATCTTACAGATGACTAGTCGATGGTCAGAGGGCAGATCAGCTCCACGGTAGGTCCTGGTGTCAAGGACATGGGCTCGCATCCGCTGGTCCGTCACGATGTTGTCCAGCAGATGTTCTTGCTTGGACCCGGCATGTATCCATGATGTTGTGTGGATGCGCCGATGCCGGAACAGCGTGTTGGTAATTACAAGCCCATGGGCTGCACACAAATCTAGCAGCCTCCTACCGTTATTATTGAGCTGATATACAGACCCACACACACATCCACACACACATATGGACACGAACACATACAGACACACACACATCCACACATACATACAGACACACACATCCACACACACACACACACATCCACACACACATACAGACACACACACGCAGACACACATATTGACACACACACATACAGACACACACATACAGACACACACATACAGACACACACATACAGACACACACATACATCCACACATACATACATACAGACACACACATCCACAGACACATACAGACACACACACACATATTGACACAAACACATACAGACACACACGCACATCCCCACACACACATATTGACACAAACACATACAGACACACATCCACACACACATATTGACACAAACACATACAGACACACACGCACACATCCACACACACACACACACGCGTGCGCGTATACAGAAACGAAACAAATACTTAAAAAAAAACCCCGCTTCGAGTCTGGTTGGAGCCTGGGGGTGATTATTTAAATAAGGCTCAGAACCTTTTCCCTCTCGCCCGCTCCTCAGAGGCGCAATTCCCTTAGCGTCTGCCAAGACTCCCACAAGGCTGTTCGCATTGCGTCTCCTACCGAGCTACAGAGCGAAGCACGTGACACCAGGTAGTTATTTGAGGCTGAGTAGACCTAGGGGAGGCCCTGTACCGGTTTAGATAATCGTCACTGGGTGTTGGTGGGCGGGTGGACAGCACCCCGCCCGGCCGCCTTTGTCTCCCCAGTGGTGACGTTGACACACACGTGACACCAGGTAGTCATTTGAGGCTGAGTCGACCTAGGGGAGGCCCTGTACCGGTTCAGATAATCGTCACTGGGTGTTGGTGGGTGGGCAGCACCACGCCCGGCCGCCTTTGTCTCCCCAGTGGTGACGTTGACACGCACGTGAAACCAGGTAGTCATTTGAGGCTGAGTCGACCTAGGGGAGGCCCTGTACCGGTTCAGATAATCGTCACTGGGTGTTGATGGGTGGATAGCACCCCGCCCGGCCGCCTTTGTCTCCCCAGTGGTGACGTTGACACACACGTGACACCAGGTAGTCATTTGAGGCTGAGTCGACCTAGGGGAGGCCATGGACCTGTTCAGATAATCGTCACTGGGTGTTCGTGGGTGGACAGCAACAGGCCCGGCCGCCTTTGTCTCCCCAGTGGTGACGTTGACACACACGTGACACCAGGTAGTCATTTGAGGCTGAGTCGACCTAGGGGAGGCACTGTACCGGTTCAGATAATCGTCACTGGGTGTTGATGGGTGGATAGCATCACGCCCGGCCGCCTTTGTCTCCCCAGTGGTGACGTTGACACGCACGTGACACCAGGTACTAATTTGAGGCTGAGTCGACCTAGGGGGAGGCGCAGCACATGCTTCAGTCGAATCGTCACTGGTGGTGTTTGTGGCCGTAAGCGGGAATCGAACTCGGGTCGCTGTGCAACGAGTTCTTACCGCTCCCCACGCACACACGACACACACACACGACGCACACACAGACACAAAAACAACCACCCATTGGCCACTACTTTGCGGTGACCCCCCACCAACCACAGCGCCTGTGCCAGGCTAGGTGCACTTTGAGTCTATCACGTGAAGTGTCGAAGGCTCGCTGCCGGGAGGAGGTCACGTGGGTTTGACTGGCCACAGGTGGCATCATCTATGGCCCACTACTCGCATTGTGTCTTTATCCACCCGGCGCTCCGCTCGTTGTTGTGAGCGTCACTCCTCTATTGCTCAGTTGCTGTTGCTGGAGGGCGACTGAGTCAATAGTGACCCATAGACTCACACAGAGACCCATAGACTCACACAGAGACCCATAGACTCACACAGAGACCCATAGACTCACACAGAGACCCATAGACTCACACAGAGACCCATAGACTAACACAGAGACCTAAAGACTCACACAGAGACCCATAGACTCACACAGAGACCTATAGACTCACACAGAGACCCATAGACTCACACAGAGACCCATAGACTAACACAGAGACCTAAAGACTCACACAGAGACCCATAGACTCACACAGAGACCTATAGACTCACACAGAGACCCATAGACTCACACAGAGACCCATAGACTCACACAGAGACCCATAGACTCACACAGAGACCTAAAGACTCACACAGAGAACCATAGACTCACACAGAGACCTATAGACTCACACAGAGATCCATAGACGCACACAGAGACCTATAGACTCACACAGGGACACACAGACTCGCACAGAGACCTATCGATTCAGACAGAGACACAAACTCACACAGAGACCCATAGACTCACACAGAGATTCATAGACTCACACAGATACCCATCGACTCACACAGAGACTCACACAGAGACCTATAGACTCACACAGAGACCCATAGACTCACACAGAGACCTATAGACTCACACAGAGAACCATAGACTCACACAGAGACCCATAGACTCACACAGAGACCCATAGACTCACACAGAGACCTATAGACTCACACAAAGACACACAGACTCGCACAGAGACATATCGATTCAGACAGAGACACACAAACTCACACAGAGACCCATAGACTCACACAGAGAACCATAGACTCACACAGAGACCCATAGACTCACACAGAGACCCATAGACTCACACAAACTCACAGACTCACACAGAGACACACAGACTCACACAGAGACCCATAGACTCAGACAGAGACACACAGACTCACACAGAGACACACAGACTCACACAGAGACCCATAGAATCAGACAGAGGCCTATCGACTCACACAGAGACCTATTGACTCACGCAGAGACCCTTAATCTCACCGATCAATTATTTTTCATTTTCCTTGGGAATTTCAATGCGCTTTAGCGCCAAGCACTCTTTTTAATGCGTGTATGCCCGCAAGGGCTATTTGAAAAAAAAATGGTTTAATGAAAATAAAAATCATCAGTGTGAATCCCATTTGGCTTCAGAGTGAAATGAACTGGTCAGTAATACAATCGAAGATTGTCTGGTGATTTAAAGCTTTCGTGACTGCAGGAATCCATACCCTTTGGTTCTTTCGGTAAAGTCACGTAGGTAGAAATACAATGAATAGTTTTTTTTTTAAATAATATACAAATTTTTATTTTAAAATAAAAGAAATAGATTTATTTTAAAATAAAATAAATAGTCTTATTTTAAAATAAAATAAAACGATGTATTTTCGACTCACACATTCTTAAATAAAATAAAACTTTAAAATAAAACTATTTATGTAATTTTAAAATAAAATATTTATATAATTTTAAAATAAAACGTTTTATTTTATCTTAAAATAAAACTATTTATTACATTTTAAAATAAAACTTTATATTTTATCTTAAAATAAAACTATTTATTTTATTTAAAAAACGATTTCTTTTATATTAAAAGAAAACGATTTCTTATATTTTAAAAGAAAACGATTTCTTTCATTTTAAAATAAAACGATTTCTTTCATTTTAAAATAAAACTATTTTTTTTTATTTTAAAATAAAATTATTTTTATTTTATTTTATACCTACGTGACTTTACCAAAAGAACCAACGAGTATCAACTACGAACGTTGCTTGTTTGTGTATTTTTATGATCGTACCAGGTAAGGACACCCTCCCGGCTGAGCTTCTGTGTAGCATCTTGTTCAGAAGCGACCTGGCCATCGTTAAGGAAAACTCGGCGAAGTGAGCTCATCGTCATCATCATCATGTTGACGTTCATAGCAGCAGCAAAGTCACTCTGAACGCGTGGTGACGTTGATTCTAAATGTGGAGGGGGAAAACCGGAGGACCCGGAGAAAAATCCACGCGACCACGGTGAGAGAGAGAGGAGAGCAGAGCGTGAAATCTTTCGTGAAATATTTCATTTAAACAGGGGGGTGGGGGGGGTGGGGTTTACATAAAGCAAAGCATAAAAAACGTAATGATGAACGAAGCAAAGTGCCAACTACACCGAGCATCTTTTTGTTTCCTCTGATCGTAAAAGAAAAAGAAAGAGAGAGACACGCAAACTGCACATATACAGCAGGCGTCGTCAGGGTCGGGATGGAATCCACAACTTCCTGTATACCAGGCGAGGTAGTTAACATCTCCTAGCCACCGTGATAATGATGATGAGGGAGAGAAACACGCAAACTCCAAATATACAGCAGCAGGCATCGTCAGGGTCGGGATCGAACCCACGACCTCCTGTATACCAGGCGAGGTAGTTAACATCTCCTAGCCACCGTGATGATGATGGTGATGAGAGAAAGAGACACGCAGACTCCAAATATACAACAGCAGGCGTCATGGTCGGGATAGAACCCACGACCTCCTGTAGTCCGTGCGAGGTAGTTAACATCTCCTAGCCACCGTGATGATGATTAGAGAGAGACACTCAAACTCCAAATGAACAGCAGCAGGCGTCGTCAGCGTCGGGATGGAACCCACGACCTCCTGTATACCAGGCGAGGTAGTTGACATCTCCTAACCACCGTGGCGCCCGTGAAATCAACGCATCATTTCCTTTCTAAGTCACCCCGGTGATTATAATTATTGAGCATCGCCAGCCCACCAGCGACAATGAGTCAGCTCACGAAAAAAAAACTTGCGCGCATCGCTACACTACCGAAGGACAGCGGTTTGTGTGGGTGGGGGGAAGCAGAGGGGGGGGGGGGCAGTTGGGGGCAGTGGGGGCAGTGGGGGCAGTGGGGGCAGTTGGGGGAGGGAGGCTCGCAGAGCTTAGCATGGAGAAGGCTCACAGGTGGGAGCGGGGGGGGGGACGAGGGTACATGGGGGGTAGGGATAGGGATGAGATTATCCAAAGCTCTTGTGAATGCAGCATTGCATCGTTAAGCACGTCGGCAAAGACGAGAGGGTGGGGGGGGGGGAGCGAGAAGCAGGGAGAGGGATTGGGAGGGAGGGATTGGGAGGGAGGGAGGGAGGGATTGGGAGGGAGGGAGGGAGAGGAGGGAGATGGGGAGGAAGGGAAAGCGAGGAGCTGAGAGAGAGAGAGGGGTGGGGGAGCGAGCAGATTTCGGGCGCCTCTTTATTATTGAATTTATTTATTCTCAGGCCGTCACATCTGTGGCCCAAGTGGCGGTGACTGGTGGTGGTGGTGGGGATGGTGGTGGTGGTGGTGGCGGTGGTGGTGGTGACGGTGGTGGTGACAGTGGTGGTGGTGGCGGTGGTGGTGGCGGTGGTGTTGGTGACGGTGGTGGTGGTGATGGTGGCAGTGGTCGTGGCGGTGGTCGTGGTGACGGTGGTGGTGGTGGGGGTGGTGGTGGCGGTGGTGGTGGTGACGGTGGTGATGGTAGTGGTGGTGGTGGGGGTGGTGGCGGTGGTGGTGGCGGTGAAGGTGGGGGTGGTGGTGGTGGTGTGGGTGTTGGGGGTTGTGGTGAAGGTGATGGTGGTGGTGGAGGTGGTGGTGGTGGTGTGCAGTGACGACCTTCATAGGTGCTCCTCGCAAACAGCACTTGCCCCAGCAGTCTCTCAAATGCTCTACGGGGTATCTTTGCCTTTGCCGGCGGGGGGTGGTGGTGGTGTCAGTGGTGTTAGGGGTGGTGGTGGTGATGGTAGTGGGGGTGGTCGAGGGGGTGGTGGTTGGGTGTGGGTGGTGGGGGTTGTGGTGGAGGTGATGGTGGTGGTGGGGGTTGTGGTGGTGGTGGTGGTGTTGGAGGTGGTGGTGGTGTCAGTGGTGGTCACGAGGACGTGAGTGATACAATCCAATTCGTGTCGCAGCCACAGTGTCCCCGCCGTCAATCAACCCCCCGCTGCCAGCTTATTAATTATCCGCTAATTGGCCTCCTACTGAATGTGACTGCATTGTGTTTTATTTTTCTCTGGATTCCACCACTCGTACCGCGCGGAGTGACGGCTAAGACGACAACGATGGCATCTGCTCCCCCCCCCCCCCCCAATAACGTTGTTCAAAATATGAATATAGATATGCTTGGGTTTTTTCGGTAAAGTCACGTAGGTACAATTAAAAAAAAAAAATCACGACGTTTCGGAGGCAACACAAGCCTCCGTCTTCAGGCTTGTGTTGCCTCCGAAACGTCGTGATTTTTTATTTTTAAAAATTTTACTTAAGTGACTTTACCGAAAAAACCCTAAGAATATGAATCCTTGCAGTCACGAAAGCTTCAAATCTAGAATGAAAATAGATTTTTCTCAATTATTTTAATCTTATATTCTAGATTTGAAGCTTTCGTGACTGCAAGGATTCATTCTCTTAGGTTTTTTTCGGTAAAGTCACGTAGGTAAAAAATAATAAAATATTAATAAATTAAAATGAATAAATTAAATCACGACGTTTCGGAGGCAACACAAGTCTCCGTCTTCAGGTGGGACCGTCATAGCTACATTTTCTGTATCTCACTTGATACCTACGTGACTTTACCGAAAAAACTTAAGAGCATTTTCATCTTATTGTGTTTTTATATAATAGAGAGAGCGACTTAGCAAGCTCAAGGCGCTCTCTGTGTGTGTGTGTGTATAACACAAGGCCGTAGCCATAGAGTCAACATTGGGAGTGACCAAATCTTCCAAAGTGTCTGGGGTCCCAACCCAGAAAAATATATCTAAATTTGAAAACTCATTTGCTGCCTAAAATATTTTAAAAAATCGCTAACACATGGGATGGCGTTTGTATTTTTTTTCTTTACAATAATGTCTAATAGTGTATTGTATTACATTGCTCTGTTTTAACTTTTTATTTTGCCATTTCTTGTTGCATCGAATGTAATGGCAGAGATTAGGGATGGATATATAAAAACCATAACCACAATCATATCAACAGAAATCTATGCAGATATTGTGGCCAAGGTTAAGCAAATTGTTATTTTGTATTTACATAGCATATAATTTTTTTTTATCGCAATATATTAGTGGGGGGACATTTTGAACATATTTGAATATTGGGGGGGGGGGTGTCACCCCCAATTTTTATTATGATACGGCCTTGGTATAACAACGCGCTTTCATTTCGATTTAAAGCTTTCGTGACTGCAGGGATTCATCTTCTTGGTTGTTTCGGTAAAGTCACGTAGATCGAAATAATAAAATAATAAAATAAAACATTATAAGATAATTTTTTATTTTATTCATCTTCTTGGGTCTTTCGGTAAAGTCACGTAGAATGGAAATAATAAAATAATAAAAATAAAACATAATAATTCAGACGCTGTCTTCTCGACAGACCTGTTCTTCACCTGAGGACGGCTGCTTGCGTTGTGGCCGAAACGTCGTGAGAATTATATTTTATTATGTTTTATTTTTATTATTTTATTATTTCCATTCTACGTGACTTTACCGAAAGAACCAAGAAAACGCGCTTTCAATAGCGCTAACACGCACGCGATAGACAATCGAGTGATTTCGATGGCAGGTGGCACACAGTGGCCAAGGATTAAGGGGGGTGAGTGGCCGTTGCAAGGGGGGCACCTTGAGGTGGTGGTGGTCACGGAACGGGGAGGGAGGGAAGAGGAAGCGATAGAGGGGGCGAGGATTTAAGAGAGGAACGGAAGGAAGTTCAGGAGCGGGGGTGGGGGGACTGCTTCATGTACGAGGGCAGTGCTGAGTCGATGGTGCAGTGCTGAGTCTATGGTGCAGTGTTGAGTCTGTGGTGCAGTGTTGAGTCTGTGGTGCAGTGTTGAGTCTATGGTGCAGTGTTGAGTCTATGGTGCAGTGTTGAGTCTATGGTGCAGTGTTGAGTCTATGGTGCAGTGTTGAGTCTGTGGTGCAGTGTTGAGTCTATGGGCAATGTTGAGTCTATGGTCAGTGTTGAGTCTATGGTGCAGTGCTGAGTCTATGGTGCAGTGCTGAGTCTATTGTGCAGTGTTGAGTCTGTGGTGCAGTGTTGAGTATATGGGCAGTGCTGAGTCTATGGTGCAGTGTTGAGTCTATGGTGCAGTGCTGAGTCTGAGGTGCAGTGTTGAGTCTTATGGTGCAGTTTTGAGTCTATGGTGCAGTGCTGAGTCTATGGGCAGTGTTGAGTCTATGGTGCAGTGTTGAGGCTATGGTGCAGTGTTGAGTCTATGGTGCAGTGTTGAGTCTATGGTGCAGTGTTGAGTCTGTGGTGCAGTGTTGAGCCTATGGGCAGTGCTGAGTCTATGGTGCAGTGTTGAGTCTATAGGCAGTGTTGAGTCTATGGTGCAGTGCTGAGTCTATGGTGCAGTGCTGAGTCTTTTGGCAGTGTTGAGTCTATGGTGCAGGGTTGAGTCTATGGTGCAGTGTTGAGTCTATGGCGCAGTGTTGAGTCTATGGTGCAGTGTTGAGTCTATGGTGCAGTGTTGAGTCTATGGTGCAGTGTTGAGTCTATGGTGCAGTGTTGAGTCTATGGGCAGTGTTGAGTCTGTGGTGCAGTGTTGAGTATATGGTGCAGTGTTTAGTCTGTGGGCAGTGTTGAGTCTATGGGCAGTGTTGCGACTATGTGCAGTGTTGAGTCTATGGTGCAGTGTTGAGTCTATGGTGCAGTGTTGAGTCTATGGTGCAGTGTTAAGTCTATGGTGCAGTGTTGAGTCTATGGGCAGTATTGAGTCTATGGGCAGTGTTGAGTCTATGGGCAGTGTTGAGTCAATGGGCAGTGTTGAGTCTATGGACAGTGTTGAGTCTATGGACAGTGTTGAGTCTATGGGCAGTGTTGAGTCTTTGGGTCGTGTTGAATCTACGGTGCTGTGTTGAGTCTATGGGCAGCAATCCTTAATATATACGGGAAAATAGCGATAATAAAACATTTACTAAATGTTGTCGCTGCTGTGACGGGGTGTAGAGTTTTTAAAATAAGAAGTGAGAAAAAATATAATAAAAATATCTGCCCAGAATTCATTCTCAATTTTTAATGAGCTGCCTGGCACGGCGTTTTAAACGAAACACGGAGCAATTTTAACCGCCTGGCATCTCTACCGTAACTTAGAGTGTCACATTTTGTAACATTACATATTTTTTTCACCTCGCCTCGGCGAACCTCAAGACTCGGTTTCCAGGAGGATCCTGCCACTGGTTCGTCACGGTGGCTAGGAGATGTCAACTACCTCGCCTGGTGTACAGGAGGTCGTGGGTGCGATCTCGAACCTGACGATGCCTGCCCTATATTTGGACTTTGCGTGTCTCTCATCATCATCACGGTGGCTAGGAGATGTCAACTACCTCGCCTGGTATGCAGGAGGTCGTGGGTGCGATCGCGAAACCTGACGATGACTGCCCTGCATTTGGACTTTGCGTGTCTGTCATCATCATCACGGTGGCTAGGAGATGTTAACTACCTCTCCTGGTGTGCAGGAGGTCGTGGGGTCCGTCTCGACCCTGACGCCTGCTGTATATGTGCAGTTTGCGTGTCTGTCATCATCATTACGGTGGCTAGGAGATGTTAACTACCTCGCCTGGTGTGCAGGAGGTCGTGGGTTCCATGCCGACCCTGACAGCTGCTGTATATGTGGAGTTTGCGTGTCTCTCTCTCTCATCATCATCATCACAGTGGCTAGGAGATGTCAACTACCTCGCCTGGTGTGCAGGAGGTCCTGGGTGCGATCGCGAAACCTGACGATGCCTGCCCTATATTTGGACTTTGCGTGTCTGTCATCATCATCACGGGTGGCTAGGAGATGTTAACTACCTCTCCTGGTGTGCAGGAGGTCGTGGGGTTCGTCTCGACCCTGACGCCTGCTGTATATGTGGAGTTTGCGTGTCTCTCTCTCATCATCATCACGGTGGCTAGGAGATGTTAACTACCGCGCCTGGTGTACAGGAGGTCGTGGGTTCCATCCCGACCCTGACGCCTGCTTTATATGTGGACTTTGCGTGTCTCTCTCTGTCATCATAATCATCATCATCATCACAGGGGCTAGGAGATGTTAACTACCTCGCCTGGTGTGCAGGAGGTCGTGGGTTCCATCCCGACCCTGACGCCTGCTGTATATGTGCAGTTTGCGTGCCTCTCTCTCTCGCTCTCCCCGTGGTCGCGTAGATTTTTCTCCGGGTCCTCCGGTTTTCCCCCTCCACATTTAGAATCAACGTCACCACGCGTTCAGAGTGACTTTGCTGCTGCTATGAACGTCAACATGATGATGATGACGATGAGCTCACTTCGCCGAGTTTTCCTTAACGATGGCCAGGTCGCTTCTGAACAAGATGCTACACAGAAGCTCAGCCGGGAGGGTGTCCTTACCTGGTACGATCATAAAAACACACAAACAAGCAACGTTCGTAGTTGATACTCGTTGATTCGTTGGGTAAAGTCACGTAGGTATAAAATAAAATGTTTTATTTTAAAATGAAATGAATAGCTTTATTTTAAATTAAATAAATAGTTTTATTTTAAAATAAAATAAATAGTTTTATTTTAAAATGAAATGTATAGCTTTATTTTAAAATAAAATAAATCGTTTTTTTTTAATACAGGAAATAGTATTATTTTAAAATAAAAGAAATAGTTTTATTTTAAAATACAAAAAATCTTTTATTTTAAAATAAAATAAGTAGTTTATTTTAAAATAAAAGAAATAGTTTTATTTTAAAATGAAAGAAATAGTTTTATTTTAAAATGAAAGAAATAGTTTTATTTTAAAATAAAAGAAATCATTTTAAATCGACGTGACATTACCGAAAGAACCAATGACTATGGATTCCTGCAGTCACGAAAGCTTCAAATCAAGTTCGTAGTTTAGTTTGACAATTGGCCGTTTGCACATTCTTCCGAGCAATCTGCTGCTTGCAATTCTTGCATGTACGGGGTGCTTAAAAACACTAAAAAAAGGTTAACACTTACATGGGACTATCGTTTTTAAAGCAATAAAATTAACCCGTAAAAACAAAGTTTTTCACTATAAATCCTTTATATGCGTGGCGGCTAGAGTCCTCTCGTCCTCTGGCTTGAGATGGCTGCCACCTATGGGTCAGATGATTGTCTGCCACCATTAAGCAATTGGTAATTAAATATAATTTATTTTTTCCTAAAAAGTGTAAAAGTTTGGAAATTATTTTTTTCACGAAAATAAATTGTCAGGCACCACGAGTCTGTGTGCAAAATGTCAGCTCGATTGGATCACGGGAAGTGGGTTAAAAAACGACCGAAAGATTTGCACGGTCGTAAGCGCGCAAGCAAGCAAGTGAACTTAATATAAACGATTTAAAAAGAACGAATAACGCACAGTAACGTGATGACAAACGTAACAATCTTGGTTTGAAACTTTCCTGACTGCACGAATCCATACTCTTTGGTTCTTTCGGTAAAGTCACGTAGGTAAAAAAAGAAAAGAAAAATAACAGGTAATAAAAAAATTGAAAATAAAAAAAAAAACAATTTTTTATTTTTATTTTAAGAATTTTATTTTATTTTAGTAAAACATTTTTTTTATAAAAAATAAAATACTAAATTTTAGATAAATTTAATTTTTTACCTACGTGACTTCACCGAAAGAACCAAAGACATTTATAATAGCGGCCAAATAATGTAAAGGCGTCGCGGATGTCACGTGGGTAGAAAAATAAAACAAAATACAAAATTAAGAAATCACGACGTTCCGATCGCAACACAAGCAATCGTCATCAGGTGGGACAACCACAGCAATAAACAAACACATTGTCCTGCGGAGGGAGCTGGTAGGAACGTTGGGTTGCTCGGTCAATGGCCTGCAGGGTCAACGGCTAGGGCGTGGTGTATTCCGCAAATATGCCCGACTGTGAGGGCGGGCACAAGCCGGCGTTGATGTTGTTGTATTCTCAAATCTTGTAACTCAATTTTAACCGACTCCCCGACGCGGTATCGACTGCAAACTTGGTATACTTGTGTCATACTGATGACAATAAAATATTATATCATCAAAAAATAAAATAAAATATGTTTAAACAATCTTTTTACACGCTTTCTATTAACTCACTCTGGCTGTTGTTACGCAATTTTAACACACTTCCCAATGCGATATTGTCTGCAAACTTGGTATACTTATGTCATACTGATGACAATACTATATTCTATAATAAAAAAAGAAATTCAACATTATTTTTTACATGTTATGTTTCGCCTTGGGTCTAATTATCCACGCTCAACTCACGTTGGCTGTAAATCAACACAGCCCCTTACGTTATGGCAAGCCTCGGGGCCAATTCCTGGAGATCTGCCATTACTCGTACGGTACATTTCATTAAAGCGTGTGTTTAAAAAAAAATTAAAATACGACTCATTATTAATTTTTTGAAGCACCCTCAATATTCGTGAATTTCCGCTCTCTGCCGACTCCACTCACCGACAGAGTTCTACCAGCGGGCGATGAAGGCCACACACACAACAATCACACCCCCCCCCCCTCCAACCAGCACAACGACACTTACCTGTCAAGCGGAGTGCTACGTTTTACGTGGCACGTCGTGCCGTCTTTGAGCCCCGCCCCCCTCCCTCCCGATACGTTCCATTCATTGACTACCACATTCTGATGAGCTCCCCCCCCCCTCTCCTCCCCCCTCAACTTGCTTTTAAGGGATTTCATCTTGAATCATTGCCTCACTTGATGCAGCTAATCCGGCTGTGACGGTCCCACCTGATGACGGAGACTTGTGTTGCCTCCGAAACGTCGTGATTTTTATTTTATTTTACTTTTATTAATTTTAATTTTTTTACCTACGTGACTTTACCGAAAAAACCTAAGAATAACAATCCTTGCAGTCACGAAAGCTTCAAATCTAGAATTAAAGCGGAGTGCTCTTGGAAAACTCGGAGCAACACGAGCAGCGAATGTCGCTTCCATGCCAGAGGTCGCAAACGGGTTTTGATTCCTTACCCGTACCCGTACCCGGCCGCACCAGGGTCGCAAACGGGTACCCGTACCTGTACCTTACCCAATACCCGGTTACCCGTACCCGGCCGGGTATCGGGTAGGGTACGGGTACGGGTACCCGATTGCGACCTCTGGGATGAAGCCATGTTGCAGGCGCGGGTGGGTTGATTCTAGGAACTTGAATTGTGAGAAGAGACAAGACGTTGGGAAATGAGTGACAAACGGTGACTCACCAGTGACTCACGGCCTACCCGTACCCGGCCGCACCAGGGCCGCAAACGGGTACCCGTACCCGGGTATGGGTAGCCGGGTATCGGGTAGGGTACGGGTATCGGGTACCCGATTGCGACCTCTGTTCCGTGCCATCGATGCGTGCAATTCGGTGGCGGTGGTTAGCGCTGTCCAATCCATCCCCTGGTGTGCCCACAGTGACGGCCTTCATAGCTCCTGCTGCTCGCTAACAGCACTTGCCCCAGCAGTCAGTGCAGGCTACACGGGATACCTTTGTCTTTGGTGCTGTCCACCCACCCCCTCGTGTGCCCACAGTGACGGCCTTCATAGCTGCTACCGCTCGCTAACAGCACTTGCCCCAGCAGTCTGCCCAGGCTACACGGGTGACCTTTGTCTTGTGTGTGTGTCTGTGAGTGTGGGGGAGCGGTGGTGCAGCGGTTAGCGCTTCGCTGCGCTACGAACCCGGCGACCCGAGTTCGATTCCCGCTCACGGCCAACAGCCGGTGACGATTGTCTGAACGAGTTCCTGGGCCTCCCCTAGGTTGACTCAGCCTCAAAATTAGTACCTCGTGAGGTGTGTAAACATCGCCACTCGGGAGACAAAGGCGCCCGGGCGTGGTGCCCACCCCCTCGTGTGCTACTCGCTAACAACACTTGCCCCAACAATCTGTTAAGGCTATACGGGGGATCTTTGTTTCGTGTGTCTGTGTTAGTGTGTGTCTGTGTTAGTGTGTGTGTGTGGGTGTTTGTGAGTGTGTGTGTCTGTGTGCGTTTTTGTCTTGTCTGTGTGGGTGCGTGTGTCTGTGTGTGTCTGTGTGTGTGTGTCTTTGTGTGTGTCTGTGTTAGTGTGTGTCTGTGTGTGTCTGTGTTAGTGTGTGTGTGTGTTTGTGGGTGTGTGTATCTGTTTGTGTCTGTGTGTGTCTGTGTGTGTGTGTCTGTGTGTGTGTGTGTGTCTGTGTGTGTCTGTGTGTGTATGTGTGTCTGTGTGTGTGTCTGTGTGTGTGTGTCTGTGTGTATGTGTGTGTGTCTGTGTGTATGTGTGTGTCTGTGTGTGTGTGTCTGTGTGTGTGTCTGTGTGTGTGTGTGTGTCTGTGTGTGTCTGTGTGTGTGTGTCTTTGTGTGTGTCTGTGTGTGTGTCTGTGTGTATGTGTGTGTCTGTGTGTGTGTGTCTGTGTGTGTGTCTGTGTTAGTGTGTGTCTGTGTTAGTGTGTGTGTGTGGGTGTTTGTGGGTGTGTGTATCTGTTTGTGGCTGTGTGTGTCTGTGTTAGTGTGTGTCTCTGTGTCTTGTCTGTGTGTGTCTGTGTGTCTGTGTTAGTGTGTGTCTGTGTTAGTGTGTGTGTGCGTCTGTCTTGTTTGTGTGTCTCTGTGTCTTGTCTGTGTGTGTCTGTGTGTGTCTGTGTTATTGTGTGCGTCTGTGTGTGTCTATGTCAGTATGTGTGTGCGTCTGTCTTGTCTGTGTGTGTCTGTGTGTCTTGTCTGTGTGGGTGTCTCTGCGTCTCGTCTTGGAGACGATGCACTTTTAAATCTCAATTGAAAACTAATTTCTTTAGAACTGTTTGTGTTACTTGTGTTTAGTTTGCTGTCCTTCCTCCACCACCACCTGCGATTAGCACGGCTACGTACGGTGCGAAAGAAGTTCCACTAACATCACAAATCAAATCACATCCTAACTCAGATACGTTTGGGAGCGGCATTACCCCCACCACCACCGCCACCACCGCCACCACCACCAGCACCGCCACCACCGCCACCACCACCACCACCCCCACCCCCAACACCCCCACCCACACCCCCACCACCACCCCCACCCACACCCCCACCACCACCACCGCCTTTCACCCCCCACTCCCCCCCGGGGCTCTGCGCGTGAGCTGAACGGTAACGAGGCCAATTAGCCAGCAGCTAAATTAGCCACCAACCACCACCAGCACAACTACAACAACCACCACCACAACTACAACAACCACCACCACAACTACAACAACCACCACCACAACTACAACAACCACCACCACAACTACAACAACCACCACCACAACTACAACCACCACCACCACAACTACAACAACCACCACCACAACTACAACAACCACCACCACAACTACAACAACCACCACCACAACTACAACAACCACCACCACAACTACAACCACCACCACCACCACCACCAAATTAGCACCGTTAAATTGCTCTCCTGCCGTCAACGCCTCCACCACCACCACCACCACAACTACAACAACCACCATCACCACAACTACAACAACCACCACCACCACTATCACCACGACAACCACCGCCACCAAAGACAAAGATCCCCCGTATAGCCTCTAACAGACTGTAGGGGCAAGTGCTGTTCGTGAGCGGCTTTGAAGGACGCAACGGCACACGAGGGCGTGGGTGGTCAGCACCACGCCCGACCGCCTTTGTCTCCCTAGTGACGATGTTTACTACACACCGCGCCAGGTACACGTTTGAGGCTGAGTCGATCTAGGGGAGGCCCAGGACCGGTTCAAACAATCGTCACTGGGTGTTGGACGTAAGTGGGAATCGAACTTGGGTCGCGGGTTTGGAGCGCAGCGTAACGCTAAGCACTACACTACCGCTCCCCACACAGACAGAGATACACGCACAGAGACACACACAGACAACACAAAGACACACGCATACACAGACACACACACAGACACGACAAAGACACACACACACACAGACAACACACACACAGACACACCCACACAAGACAAAGACACACACACACAGACCTACACAGACACACACACCCACCCACACACAGACACACACACACAGACACACAGACACACACACAGACAACACAAAGACACACACACACATACACACACAGACACACACACACACAGACAAGACAAAGACATATACATAGACACACACACAGACACATACACACAAGACAAAGACACACACACACAGACCCACACAGACACACACCCACACAGACACACACAGACAGACACACACACACACACCCACACACACAGACACACACACAGACACACACACAGACACACACACAGACAACAAAAAGACACACACACATACACACACAGACACACACACCCACCCACACACAGACACACACACACAGACACACAGACACACACACAGACAACACAAAGACACACACACACATACACACACAGACACAGACATATACATAGACACACACACAGACACATACACACACACAGATACACACACACATACACTCACACAGAGATACTGTGGTGCCACAGCGACGGGGCCGCTCGGCCGAGCCAGGGAGCCGCCCGGCTTCCACCGCCGCACTGCCCCCCATCACCTCCCCCACATAAACACGCACCCGCACCCACGTAGGGCCTCGTGGTCGGGTCACCTACCCTGAGTTTTCACCCGAGGGCCCCCTAGGGGGGTTACCCCACGGTTTCTCAGGGCCAGGGAATTGGACAGGACCCTTCCCAGGCCAAGTAACACTGCGGCGCCGTGGGCGGATTTGAGATCGCACGACCACGGCGAGCTCAGAGAGCCCCGCAGTTAGAAACGCATACAAACACAAACACGGGTCAGCAAGGCAGATAGCTGGGATCAGGACCCGGGACGACTGATTGGTCGAAAGTTCAAAGGCCGGCGGGATCGCAAAAGAGCGGGAAATCCTAGGCTCAGGATTGGTCGAGAGACCAAGGCGGTCGGGACGGGGGCGCCTAGCCTTTGATGTGAATAGTTTAAAAGAAAACGCAGGGGCAGTAGGGAACTCTCTTCTTCTGGAGTTTGGACACGGGGTCAGCGACGAAGGAGTCATCGGGCGAGCCGCTAGATTGTCTGCAGGACGATCTGAGCGCCGCAAGGTCACCAAGGACTACAGACGGTATCGTGTTGCGCGCCTTACAACACCTCAGAGCGGAGGGTAGGATCCGTAGGAGAGGGTTAGTTCGGGGTAAGGACGAGTAGGAAAGCGGTTTAGCAGAGAGCGCAGCATAGAATAGGGCTACACGGCACCAGAGTGTGGGTTAGAAGCGCCTTGCTGTCCCGCACACACACACGGGTGGCTCGGTTGGTTAGCAAGGGCTAATAAAATCTCGAGCGTAGTAACAAAACCGTGTTGTTGGGTGTTTTTGGAACGTGGTATTAGCGTGCACTGCATTCGCGAGTGTGTGGTCGTATGCATAAAGGCCGTGGTCTCTGTACGATTGTGCGGGTACGGGGGTGTGTGCGTTAACGCCCGGGGAGAGCACTTTTGTGTGTCGGCGTGTGCCCCGCTTGCGTGTGCTCGTTACTTGCGTAAAGTGCGGCGCGGTGGTGGACCCCTGACCCCCGACCCCACGGCTCGAGCGCGTAATCGGCTGCGCATTGTTGTACGGTTTGTCTCGCGCGCACGGCGGCGGCGGCTTGAGTCGTTGTGTCGGCGTGTGCCCCGCTTGCGTGTGCTCGTTACTTGCGTAAGTTCACGACGTGTGTAACACAGGTGCGCGATCCTAACGTGAGTGGTCAGTGTTGGGTGAGTGCCGTGCAGAGCTGTGTGTGGGTGTGCGCGTACGTGGTTAACTATGCCTGCTACGCGGACCCGCGGTGGAGGGGAATCCTCGGGTGACGGCTCCCACACCATGGGTGAGGAGCTTAGCGGCGGTTCGCTTAGCAGCGGCGGGGCGATTGATGATGTTAGTCCGGCCGTTAGTATTATCGAGGGAGGGATCTCGGGGGCTAGCGACCCCCACAAATTGGTGTCAGAAGCGGTACGGACCCCCGCGTTACCTCACGCTAAAATAAGACTAATATTTACCGGCAGGGGGGCCCCTTCGTGGAAGGCATTCGCCCGCAATCTCTTAGGGGCTAAGGAAATTAATGGATGGACGGACGTGCAGGCAGTACGTCAACTTAATATGAATCTTGATGGGCGGGCAGCCGATTTTGTAGAAGCGTTACCCGCGAGCGCACAGACACAGCTAGAGGAGCTGATGCGCCGACTCGATCAGCGTTTTGGCACGCGTGACGAGGAGGAAGCAAAATCGGCCTTAGAGGCGCGCCGTCGCCAACCTGGCGAAGATCTCCGTGATTACGCCGAGGATGTGCGCGAGTTAACAAAGATCGCACGCCCGGGGTACGCAACGGAGGTTATTGAGGAACTGGCTGCCGAGAAAATCCAGCGGTACCTGTCTCGCACGGCGTGGTGGCAGCCAGACCTGAGCTGCCCACGTCTTCCCTTTAACACCCTTGTCGAGCGCGCACGTAAGTGTGAAAGAATTCACAGCGAACGCGCGCAGCTCCGGGGGCTGGGACGAGAGCGCGCCATTGCGAGCCTGCTCTCGGAAGACGAGGAGGAGGAACAGGAGCTCGCGAGGACGGTAAGGGGCCGGGAAAGAGAGCCTCCAGTGTCCCGCGAGACAACCCCGGGATGGGTTGCCGGTATACAAACGGGTATAAAGGATGTCTCCGGCCAGGTAACCCAGATAGACAACAAGGTAAACCAAGTAGGTGAGGAAACGAATAAAAATATGGCCAAACTGCAATCCTCCGTTGAGACCATCCGATCCGAAATGGGGGACCTACGCGCCACGGTGGGAGGGTTATCTGGGAGGGTAGCCCGACTAGAGGCGGAGGGTGGACAGCGGCGTAATGGGGGGGGAGGGAGTGGGCAGGGGGCCCACTACGGAGCCGCCCCCCCTCCCCGGGCATGTTATATGTGTGATCGCCGAGGGCATCTAGTGAGAGACTGTCCTGAAATCACCCGAGCTAGGCAGGCGCGGGGGTTAAACTCCAACGCCTCCTAGTGAGCGGACCAACTAGGGGTGCAATCGACGCGGTCCCGATACAAATAGACGGTAATGAGAATAATGGCGAGCGAGTGATCCATAAACAGGTTACAACAACAACACCCAAGGGCGCGGGGACCTCGGGCGATTGGCTGCGGGAGCTGGTGGCAGGGATAACGGGAGCCACGTCGCTGGTGGAAGGCCAGGTGAACGGGCAGCGCACCCGGATCCTGCTGGACACGGGCGCCGTGGCCTCTCTCATGAGCGCCGCGCACTGCAGCATGCTCGGGGTGGACGTGGGCTGCCTGCAGGCCCCGGATCGCGCGCTGCACACGGCAAGCGGAGCCGGGATGGGGTTGCTGGGGAAGGTCTCCCTCGAGGTCCGTCTAGGAAACCAGGTGTGCACACAGGAATTCTACGTTTCGAGTGTGTTGTGCCACGAGTGCATTGCAGGAACGGACCTCCTGGAAAAGTTGGGACTTAACGTACAGCCCCGGCAACGATGCGCTACGGTGGAGGGCAGCGGGGAGCGGATTCCGTTCCTAGGACAGGAGCCGAATCGCCCACGCTTCACACCCGTGGCCGCTACGCTGGTGTCGGCCGTCACCATCGGGCCTCTCGCCGAGATGCTGGTGCCAGTGGCAACCCTCTCCACCGACCCAACCCACCGACCATCGGGCGAGGTAATGCTGACTCCTCACCCAGAGTTGGCATCGCGATACGGGGTGGTAGGGTCAGCCACACTGGTAAACGCAGATGGGGGCCGGCTGTTTATACGTGTGTTTAACCCACACAGTACCCCGGCAATGATACGACGACGCACCCCGGTAGCCACCGTACACCCCCTGCACGCTCGCCACTCGAACGACTCGGTGTTCGCACTCTGGGCGGAGGACCCTGGCCGCCCCGAGGACAGCCAGGATCTGGCCTGGCGGGTCGGCCCGACCCCCCGAGCCGAGATTGTTCCCCTGCAGGATGCGTTACATGTGCCTTGGGCAGCCTTACCTAAGGGGGAGGCCGATCAGCTGCGCGGGTTATTGCGGGAGTACGCCGACGTGTTCAGTGAGCACGATTCGGACGTGGGCCGGACCGACCTGGTCAAACACCAAATTGACACAGGTGCAGCCCGACCCATCAAACTCCCCGCATACCGAGTGGGCGCGCCTGAACGGACCCAGATCAAAGAGGCAGTCACGGATATGCTACGCGATAACATAATCCAGCCCTCCGCGAGCCCTTGGTCTGCCCCGGTGGTACTGGTAACGAAAAAGGACGGATCGACTCGGTTCTGCGTTGATTACCGAAAATTGAACGCAGTCACCCTCGGCGACGCTTTTCCCATCCCACGCATCGACGACACCTTCGACAGTCTCGCAGGAGCGCGGTATTTTTCCACCCTCGATCTGGCGTCCGGTTACTGGCAGGTGGAGATGACGGAGGAGGATCGGCCAAAAACAGCATTCACCACCCCGATGGGCCTGTTTGAGTTTCGAGTGTTGCCGTTCGGACTCACTAACGCGCCCGCGACGTTCCAGCGGTTGATGGAGTTGGTGATGCGGGGCTTGCAGTGGGAACAGTGCCTGATTTACCTGGACGACGTAATAGTGTTCAGTAGGTCGCTGTCCGAACACTGGTCCAGGCTGCGGGAAGTATTCCAGCGACTGCGAGCAGCCCATCTCAAGCTCAAGCCACGTAAGTGTTACATTGCGCAACGCGAGGTGGGGTACCTCGGACACCGAGTCAGCGAGGCAGGGGTGAGCACCGATCCCGAGAAGGTGCGTGCCGTAGTGGATTGGCCGCGGCCGAGGAACCTGACGGAGATCAGGTCATTCTTGGGACTCGCCACTTATTACCGTCGATTTGTAAAGGGATTCAGTGAGATTGCACGCCCCCTCACCCAACTCACCTCCCCTAAGAACCCCTATCAGTGGTCGGAGGCCTGCCAGACGGCTTTCACCACACTCAAAGACCACCTCACCCACACCCCCACCTTGGCTTTCCCAGATTTCACCACCGATTTTATTTTGGACACTGACGCCTGCAGCAGTGGGCTGGGCACGGTGCTGTCGCAAGTGCAGGGTGGGACGGAGCGGGTCATCGCATACGCCAGTCGGACCCTGAGCGGGGCCGAACTGAACTATTGTGTAACCCGTCAGGAACTGTATGCTGTAATTTTCGCGTGTAAACAGTTCCGACCGTACTTGTACGGCAGGAAATGTCGTGTGCGCACCGATCATTATGCACTGCAGTTCCTCCTTACATTCAAGGAACCGCGGGGGCAGATGGCTCGATGGCTGGCGCAGCTGCAGGAGTACAACCTGCAGATCGAGTACCGAGCGGGGCGAACACACGCGAACGCGGACGCCTTGTCAAGACGGCCCGCGGTGCGCGCTGAGACGAGGGAGGGAGACGCCTGCCCGTGCTTCACGGGGGGACGCTGCCGCCAGGCAGCAGAACCCAAGGAGCGCGCGGAAACTAAACTCCCCCCCCCGAGAGAGGGTGCAGTGTGCGCCGCAGGAACCCCTGCAGAAGGAGCCCGGGGACAGACGGATCATCCCACCCCAACCGGGCGGATCCAAGAGGATGTCGGCTGCGCCTTCCCGGGCTTGGACGACGAGCAGCTGCGACAAACCCAGCAGCGGGATCCGGATCTGGCGGCGGTGGAGGCGGCACTGCGAGAGAGGAAGGATGCACTACCAGGGCCCTGGAGCGGTTTGTATGCCCGGTTGTGTGTAGAAAACGGGGTGGTGAGGGAACTGGCCGACGCTGGGCAGCCGGGGTGCATCTGCGTTCCCGCCCATGTGCGGCCCCAACTACTACGACTGGTACACGACCACCCGCTCGGGGGCCATGATGGGGAACGGCGCACCCGGGAGACTCTGCGTCGCCAGTATCTCTGGCCTAAATTAGCGCAAGATGTGGCCGCCTGGGTGCAGGGCTGCCGGGCCTGTCAGCAGTGTGGGCAAAAGCCGGCGAGGTACCAGGTACCCCTGAGGCCGTTCCGAGTCAGTCGGACGAATCAGTTGGTCGGAATCGACCTGCAGGGGCCCTTTCCACGATCCCACCGGGGCAACCGATATATTCTTGTAGCGGTGGAGTACTTCACCCGCTACCCCGTGGCGGTGGCTATCCCGGATAAAACAGCCCTCGTAGTGGCCCGGGCCTTCGTGGAAAACTACGTACTTAAGTGCGGGATCCCCGAACGAGTCATTACCGACCAGGGTAGTGAATTCGAGGCCGAACTATTCCAGGCGCTGTGCCGAGAGTTCGGGATCCAGAAGGACCGAACCACGGCATATCACCCCCAGGCGAACGGGATGGTAGAGAGGATGAACCAGACTCTGGCCGGGAAGCTTAAACGCATGGCGGCCGCGAATCAACAGGACTGGGACGAACACCTCCCCTATGCCCTGTTCGCCTACACCACCGCCGTTCACACATCTACAGGACAGACCCCGTTCCTAATGATGTTTGGTCGCGAGTCTCGCCTGCCCGCAGATCTGCTGTTCGGTGTCCCTCCGCCGCAACGGGAGGAAGGGAGCCACCCCATGGAGCACTTGCTGGAGACCCTGCGAGAGGCCAGGGGCCGAGCCTACCCGCACGGAGAGGCCGCGCACCAGCGGCAAGAGCAGGGCGCCCGACCCCGTATGGAGCCCCCCTTCTACACTGCGGGCTCCGAGGTGTGGCTGTACACTCCCCGCGTCGGTGCCGGACAGGTGGGGAAGCTGACCACCTACTGGCGAGGACCCTGGATTGTGAGACGGCAGATCTCACCATGGACGGTGCTGATTCAGGGAGGAGAGAGGGGCCGGGAGATGGTGGTCAACATCCGCCGACTGAAGCCGTGGCGAGCAGCCCCCGAGGGGGGGAGCCCCGCCGTCCAAGTACCCCGAAACCCCGGGGTCCCCCCACCCCCCGTGCCCGGGGGCCTCGCGCAGTATATGGGCCCCACGGAGCCCCGGGCTCCGAGGGGCCCCGGGCGGGGCCGGGGGCGACGAGGACGGCGACCCTTAAACCCCACCGCCTCTGAGTTTGTCCCCCAGCCCGCAGGTGCCGGAGACCGAGGGGAGCCGTTGGAATGGAGGAGGAGACCACCGCCGGAGCCCCAGGAGACGGAGCCGCCACCCCCGAGGCCAGCCACAAGGGCCGGGCGAATCCCGCGGACCCCGCGGCGATACCTCGTGGGGGCAACCCAGGCGAGGTGCTCCAGTCAACCCGGGACGGGGACTGGCACCCCGGGGGGCTATGTGGTGCCACAGCGACGGGGCCGCTCGGCCGAGCCAGGGAGCCGCCCGGCTTCCACCGCCGCACTGCCCCCCATCACCTCCCCCACATAAACACGCACCCGCACCCACGTAGGGCCTCGTGGTCGGGTCACCTACCCTGAGTTTTCACCCGAGGGCCCCCTAGGGGGGTTACCCCACGGTTTCTCAGGGCCAGGGAATTGGACAGGACCCTTCCCAGGCCAAGTAACACTGCGGCGCCGTGGGCGGATTTGAGATCGCACGACCACGGCGAGCTCAGAGAGCCCCGCAGTTAGAAACGCATACAAACACAAACACGGGTCAGCAAGGCAGATAGCTGGGATCAGGACCCGGGACGACTGATTGGTCGAAAGTTCAAAGGCCGGCGGGATCGCAAAAGAGCGGGAAATCCTAGGCTCAGGATTGGTCGAGAGACCAAGGCGGTCGGGACGGGGGCGCCTAGCCTTTGATGTGAATAGTTTAAAAGAAAACGCAGGGGCAGTAGGGAACTCTCTTCTT
>NW_027615151.1:30000-76151 GCF_965212315.1 Lampetra planeri | reverse complement strand
AGTGGTTGGGTGAGTGGGTGAGTGGGTTGGGTGGGTGGATGAGTGGGTGGGGTGGGTGAGTAAGTGGTTGGATGTGTGGGTGAGTATGTGTGAGTGTGTGAATGTGTGTGTGTGGCTAAACAACCCCTTGGGATCTCCTTTGCCATACCAAAACATGATAATAGGGTTTTCCCCTTTTTTCTGGCAACAAACAGGTGTTAAGATGTTTAAACACCAAACTGAAACCTTTTACAGGACTCATGTCCGCATGAACCACAATGCTTGTGGTCAGAGTGTTGCCGGACGGTAACGCTGTGGTGAGCGGTGCCATGGGGGGTAGGGTTCATTCAGATTGGCCATTCCCCTCATGCATTTGTAGCCACCACTGCAGCCAAAGGGGGCTCTAGATGGGTGCGAGGTGCTGGTAACCCCTCCACTTTCAATTAATTGCCACTAAACCAAGAAATAAAAGCTTGTGCCGGAGGCACCGGGGGGACAGGCATCCATGACGTCTCCTGGCCGAAACCCATTTGGCGGAGCCAGGAGACTGAATCTTTACTCCCGGGGCTCCTCCACAAACAGCAAAAAGCCGCTTCGTATGGCCACATTGAATGTTCAAATGCTCACTGCGAAGGAGAGGCTGCCACTCCTCTGTCGGGGAGCTGGACCGGTTCCGCCTGGATCTCTGTGCTATTCAGGAGGTCCGGTGGACGCGTTCTGGCTCCTGCCACCATGAGGGGTGGTCAGTCCTCTACTCGGGGGGCAGGAGACTGCCAAACAACAGGGAGTGGCTCTTCTTCTGAACAAAATAAGGATTATTCTACATCGCCTTGCAAGGCACGCTGAGGAGAGGCTTGCGGAGCCCCAGTGTGGTTTCAGCAGAGATGCCATATTGCTGCTCACTCAGAGGAGGAGTTGGAGACGCTGCTGCTGAGACTGGAGCGTGCCACTAAGAGGTGGGGCCTTACCATCAGCTCCACCAAAACTAAGCACCTGCCTGGGTAGTTTGTACCATCGGACACTCCACCCCCACAACTCCAAATTGGTGATGGGGCAGTAGTGGAGAGAGTGGAGAGTTTCCATACCTGGGCAATGTGCTCATGACAGGCTCCGGTTTAACAGCAGAGGTCTCACTCCGAATCAGTCGAGCGGCAATATCTTTTCATCGGCTGCGTAACTCAGTGTGGAAGCTACCTGGTCTGTCGCTCCGCGCGAAGCTTCAAGTCTTCTCGGGCACAGGGCATTCCCTCCCTTCTCTACGCTTGCAAAACGTGGACCCCCCTAATAGAACATCTTCGCCGGTTAGAAACATTTAGGCCTGGCCTGCCTACGATCCATCCTGAGTTTAACCAGGCTGGATTGTGTGAGGAGCTCACAAATCCTGAAAGATCTGGACAAAGTCCCATCGGTGAGGCTCCTCCGGCAGGCAAGGCTGCGTTGGCTGGGTCGTGTAGCCCGGCATGCCCAGCCACCGCATGCCCAAACAGCTTTTGTTCGGCCGGATCGAGGGGGCTAAGCGGGGCGCGGCACGGGCTAGAGAAGAGATGGAGTGATGTGGTACTGGAGGACGTGGAGCTGAGTGGATTTGCCGATGACTGGTAACCAGGCGGTGTCAAGATCGGCCTCAGTGGAGGAGGCTCGTGAAGGACGCTACTGGGCAGTTGGAGGCAGTCGCCCTCCAACAACAACGGAGGGCGGAGGAGCGACGCTCACAACAACGAGCGGAGCGCCGGGTGCTAAAGCACAGCAAGTTGGCACAGTAGGGGGGCACAGGTGGTGCATCAGCCAGTCATCTCGGTCATCTCGGTCAGTCGACCCGTGGCACCTGCTGGGGTCTGCCCCGTGACCTCCTGCCAGCGGGCGTTCGACACTTCACGTGGCCTCAGGGTGCACTTGGCCTGGCACAAGCGTCGTGGTTGTTGTTGTTGTTGTTGTGCGTGTGACTGAGCGGGCGGGCGAGTGTGTGCGCGTGCTCTTCCCCCCTTGATTCCCCCGTGCCCCCCCCACCACGCCCCCCCCCACGCCCCCCCCCCCCCCAGGCGCTCTATCTGATCGCAACCAACGGCACGCCAGAGCTTCAGAATCCCGAGAAGCTGTCCGGCGTCTTCCGAGACTTTCTCAACCGCTGCCTCGAGATGGACGTCGAGAAGAGAGGGCTCGGCTAAGGAGCTACTCCAGGTGAGACTCACCACACAGAGACCCACAGACTCATCATAGAGACCCACTGACTCATCACACAGAGACCCACAGACTCATCATAGAGACCCACAGACTCATCACACAGAGACCCACAGACTCATCATAGAGACCCACAGACTCATCACACAGAGACCCACAGACTCATCATAGAGACCCACAGACTCATCACACAGAGACCCACAGACTCATCATAGAGGACCCATAGACTCATCACACAGAGACCCACAGACTCATCATAGAGACCCACAGACTCATCACAGAGACCCACAGACTTCATCAACAGAGACCCACAGACCTCACCACACAGAGACCCACAGACTCATCATAGAGACCCACAGACTCATCACACAGAGACCCACAGACTCATCATAGAGACCCACAGGACTCATCACACAGACACCCACAGACTCATCATAGAGACCCACAGACTCATCACACAGAGACCCACAGACTCATCATAGAGACCCATAGACTCATCACACAGAGACCCACAGACTCATCATAGAGGACCCACAGACTCATCACACAGAGACCCACAGACTCATCATAGAGACCCACAGACTCATCACACAGAGACCCACAGACTCATCATAGAGACCCACAGACTCATCACACAGAGACCCACAGACTCATCATAGAGACCCATAGACTCATCACACAGAGACCCACAGACTCATCATAGAGACCCATAGACTCATCACACAGAGACCCACAGACTCATCATAGAGGACCCATAGACTCATCACACAGAGACCCATGACTCATCATAGAGACCCATAGACTCATACACAGGACCATCTTAGAGACCCATAGACTCATCACACAGAGGACCCACAGACTCATCATAGGACCCATAGACTCATCACACAGAGACCCATAGACTCATCATAGAGACCCATACACTCATCACGCAGAGACCCATAGACTTATCATCGAGACCCACAGACTCATCACACAGATACCCATAGGACTCATCACACAGAGACCCATAGACTCATCACGCAGCAGACCCATAGACTCATCATAGAGACCCATACACTCATCACGCAGAGACCCATAGACTCATCACACAGAGACCCACAAACTCATCACACAGAGACCCACAGACTCGTCACACAGAGAACCCCACAGACTCATCACACAGAGACCCACAGACTCATCACACAGAGAGCCACAGACTCATCACACAGAGACCCATAGGACTCATCACACAGAGAGCCACAGACTCATCACACAGAGACCCACAGACTCACCACACAGAGAGCCATAGACTCGATCATAGAGACCCACAAACTCATCATAGAGACCCACAGACTCATCATAGAGACCCACAGACTCATCATAGAGACCCACAGACTCACCACACAGAGACCCACAGACTCATCATAGAGACCCACAGACTCATCACACAGAGACCCACAGACTCATCATAGAGACCCACAGACTCATCACACAGAGACCCACAGACTCATCACACAGAGAGCCATAGACTCATCATAAGAGACCCACAGACTCATCACACAGAGACCCACAGACTCATCACACAGAGACCCACAGACTCATCACACAGAGACCCATAGACTCACCACACAGAGACCCACAGACTCATCACACAGAGACCCACAGACTCATCACACAGAGACCCACAGACTCATCACACAGAGACCCACAGACTCATCACACAGCAGGACCCACAGGGACTCATCACACAGAGACCCCATAGACTCATCATAGAGAGCCACAGACTCATCACACAGACCCACAGACTCACACACACAGAGACCCACAGACTCAGCACACAGAGACCCACAGACAGACTCATCACACAGAGACCCACAGACTCATCACACAGAGACCCACAGACTCCTCACACAGAGACCCACACAGACTTCATCACACAGAGACCCACAGACTCATCACACAGAGACCCACAGACTCATCACACAGGAGACCCACAGACTCATCACACAGAGACCCACAGACTCACAGATCCCTCACACAGAGACCCACAGACTCATCACACAGAGACCCACAGACTCATCACACAGAGACCCACAGACTCACCACACATAGACGTGGTGGTCGTGTCCGTGTGTAGTCTCACTGTAGACGGGTGGTCGTGTCCGTGGTGTAGTCTCACACTAGACATGGTGGTCGTGTCCGTGTGTAGTCTCACTGTAGACGTGGTGGTCGTGTCCGTGTGTAGTCTCACGGTAGACGTGGTGGTCGTGTCTGTGTGTAGTCTCACGGGTAGACATGGTGGTCGTGTCTGTGTGTAGTCTCACACTAGACATGGTGGTCGTGTCCGTGTGTAGTCCTCACTGTAGACGTGGTGGTCGTGTCCGTGTGTAGTCTCACGGTAGACGTGGTGGTCGTGTCCGTGTGTAGTCTCACACTAGATGTGGTGGTCGTGTCCGTGTGTAGTCTCACTGTAGACGTGGTGGTCGTGTCCGTGTGTAGTCTCACTGTAGACGTGGTGGTCGTGTCCGTGTGTAGTCTCACTGTAGACGTGGTGGTCGTGTCCGTGTGTAGTCTCACTCTAGACGTGGTGGTCGTGTCCGTGTGTAGTCTCACTGTAGACGTGGTGGTCGTGTCCGTGTGTAGTCTCACTCTAGACGTGGTGGTCGTGTCCGTGTGTAGTCTCACTGTAGACGTGGTGGTCGTGTCCGTGTGTACTCTCACTGTAGACGCGGTGGTTGTTGTGTCTGTGTGTAGTCTCACTGTAGACGTGGTGGTTGTGTTCGTGTGTAGTCTCACTCTAGACGTGGTGGTCGTGTCCGTGTGTAGTCTCACTGTAGACGTGGTGGTCGTGTCCGTGTGTAGTCTCACGGTAGACGTGGTGGTCGTGTCCGTGTGTAGTCTCACACTAGATGTGGTGGTCGTGTCCGTGTGTAGTCTCACGGTAGACGTGGTGGTCGTGTCCGTGTGTAGTCTCACGGTAGACGTGGTGGTCGTGTCCGTGTGTAGTCTCACTGTAGACGTGGTGGTCGTGTCCGTGTGTAGTCTCACACTTGACGTGGTGGTCGTGTCCGTGTGTAGTCTCACTGTAGACGTGGTGGTCGTGTCCGTGTGTAGTCTCACTGTAGACGTGGTGGTCGTGTCCGTGTGTAGTCTCACTCTAGACGTGGTGGTCGTGTCCGTGTGTAGTCTCACTGTAGACGTGGTGGTCGTGTCCGTGTGTAGTCTCACTCTAGACGTGGTGGTCGTGTCCGTGTGTAGTCTCACTGTAGACGTGGTGGTCGTGTCCGTGTGTAGTCTCACTGTAGACGCGGTGGTTGTTGTGTCTGTGTGTAGTCTCACTGTAGACGTGGTGGTTGTGTCCGTGTGTAGTCTCACTCTAGACGTGGTGGTCGTGTCCGTGTGTAGTCTCACTGTAGACGTGGTGGTCGTGTCCGTGTGTAGTCTCACTCTAGACGTGGTGGTCGTGTCCGTGTGTAGTCTCACTGTAGACGTGGTGGTCGTGTCCGTGTGTAGTCTCACTGTAGACGCGGTGGTTGTTGTGTCTGTGTGTAGTCTCACTGTAGACGTGGTGGTCGTGTCCGTGTGTAGTCTCACTGTAGACGTGGTGGTCGTGTCCGTGTGTAGTCTCACTGTAGACGTGGTGGTCGTGTCCGTGTGTAGTCTCACACTAGACGTGGTGGTCGTGTCCGTGTGTAGTCTCACACTAGATGTGGTGGTCGTGTCCGTGTGTAGTCTCACTGTAGACGTGGTGGTCGTGTCCGTGTGTAGTCTCACGGTAGACGTGGTGGTCGTGTCCGTGTGTAGTCTCACTGTAGACGTGGTGGTCGTGTCCGTGTGTAGTCTCACACTAGACATGGTGGTCGTGTCCGTGTGTAGTCTCACTGTAGATGTGGTGGTCGTGTCCGTGTGTAGTCTCACTGTAGACGTGGTGGTCGTGTCCGTGTGTAGTCTCACTGTAGACGTGGTGGTCGTGTCTGTGTGTAGTCTCACTGTAGACGTGGTGGTCGTGTCCGTGTGTAGTCTCACTGTAGACGTGGTGGTCGTGTCCGTGTGTAGTCTCACACTAGACGTGGTGGTCGTGTCCGTGTGTAGTCTCACGGTAGACGTGGTGGTTGTGTCCGTGTATAGTCTCACGGTAGATGTGGTGGTCGTGTCCGTGTATAGTCTCACGGTAGATGTGGTGGTCGTGTCCGTGTATAGTCTCACGGTAGATGTGGTGGTCGTGTCCGTGTGTAGTCTCACGGTAGACGTGGTGGTCGTGTCCGTGTATAGTCTCACGGTAGATGTGGTGGTCGTGTCCGTGTGTAGTCTCACTGTAGACGTGGTGGTCGTGTCCGTGTGTAGTCTCACTGTAGACGTGGTGGTCGTGTCCGTGTGTAGTCTCACGGTAGATGTGGTGGTCGTGTCCGTGTGTAGTCTCACTGTAGACGTGGTGGTCGTGTCCGTGTGTAGTCTCACACTAGACGTGGTGGTCGTGTCTGTGTGTAGTCTCACTGTAGACGTGGTGGTCGTGTCCGTGTGTAGTCTCACTGTAGACGTGGTGGTCGTGTCCGTGTGTAGTCTCACTGTAGACGTGGTGGTCGTGTCTGTGTGTAGTCTCACTGTAGACGTGGTGGTCGTGTCCGTGTGTAGTCTCACTCTAGACATGGTGGTCGTGTCCGTGTGTAGTCTCACGGTAGACGTGGTGGTCGTGTCCGTGTGTAGTCTCACTGTAGACGTGGTGGTCGTGTCCGTGTGTAGTCTCACGGTAGACGTGGTGGTCGTGTCCGTGTGTAGTCTCACGGTAGATGTGGTGGTCGTGTCCGTGTATAGTCTCACGGTAGATGTGGTGGTCGTGTCCGTGTGTAGTCTCACGGTAGACGTGGTGGTCGTGTCCGTGTATAGTCTCACGGTAGATGTGGTGGTCGTGTCCGTGTGTAGTCTCACTGTAGACGTGGTGGTCGTGTCCGTGTGTAGTCTCACTGTAGACGTGGTGGTCGTGTCTGTGTGTAGTCTCACTGTAGACGTGGTGGTTGTGTCCGTGTGTAGTCTCACTGTAGACGTGGTGGTACTGTCTGTGTGTAGTCTCACAGTAGACGTGGTGGTCGTGTCCGTGTGTAGTCTCACTGTAGACGTGGTTGTCGTGTCCGTGTGTAGTCTCACTGTAGACTTGGTGGTCGTGTCCGTGAGTAGTCTCACTGTAGACTTGGTGGTCGTGTCCGTGTGTAGTCTCACTGTAGACGTGGTGGTCGTGTCCGTGTGTAGTCTCACTGTAGACGTGGTGGTCGTGTCCGTGTGTAGTCTCACACTAGATGTGGTGGTCGTGTCCGTGTGTAGTCTCACTGTAGACGTGGTGGTCGTGTCCGTGTGTAGTCTCACACTAGACGTGGTGGTCGTGTCCGTGTGTAGTCTCACTGTAGACGTGGTGGTCGTGTCCGTGTGTAGTCTCACTGTAGACGTGGTGGTCGTGTCCGTGTGTAGTCTCACTGTAGATGCGGTGGTTGTTGTGTCTGTGTGTAGTCTCACTGTAGACGTGGTGGTCGTGTCCGTGTGTAGTCTCACTGTAGACGTGGTGGTCGTGTCCGTGTATAGTCTCACTGTAGACGTGGTGGTCGTGTCCGTGTGTAGTCTCACTGTAGACGTGGTGGTCGTGTCCGTGTGTAGTCTCACTGTAGACGTGGTGGTCGTGTCCGTGTGTAGTCTCACTGTAGACGTGGTGGTCGTGTCTGTGTGTAGACTCACTGTAGACGTGGTGGTCGTGTCTGTGTGTAGTCTCACTGTAGACGTGGTGGTCGTGTCCGTGTGTAGTCTCACTGTAGACGTGGTGGTCGTGTCTGTGTGTAGACTCACACTAGACGTGGTGGTCGTGTCCGTGTGTAGTCTCACACTAGACGTGGTGGTCGTGTCCGTGTGTAGTCTCACTGTAGACGTGGTGGTCGTGTCCGTGTGTAGTCTCACTCTAGACGTGGTGGTCGTGTCCGTGTGTAGTCTCACTGTAGACGTGGTGGTCGTGTCTGTGTGTAGACTCACACTAGACGTGGTGGTCGTGTCCGTGTGTAGTCTCACTGTAGACGTGGGGGTTGTGTCCGTGTGTAGTCTCACTGTAGATGCGGTGGTTGTTGTGTCTGTGTGTAGTCTCACTGTAGACGTGGTGGTCGTGTCCGTGTGTAGTCTCACTGTAGACGTGGTGGTCGTGTCCGTGTATAGTCTCACTGTAGACGTGGTGGTCGTGTCCGTGTGTAGTCTCACTGTAGACGTGGTGGTCGTGTCCGTGTGTAGTCTCACTGTAGACGTGGTGGTCGTGTCCGTGTGTAGTCTCACTGTAGACGTGGTGGTCGTGTCCGTGTGTAGTCTCACACTAGACGTGGTGGTCGTGTCCGTGTGTAGTCTCACTGTAGACGTGGTGGTCGTGTCCGTGTGTAGTCTCACTCTAGACGTGGTGGTCGTGTCTGTGTGTAGACTCACACTAGACGTGGTGGTCGTGTCCGTGTGTAGTCTCACTGTAGACGTGGGGGTTGTGTCCGTGTGTAGTCTCACTGTAGACGTGGTGGTCGTGTCCGTGTGTAGTCTCACTGTAGATGTGGTGGTCGTGTCCGTGTGTAGTCTCACTGTAGACGTGGTGGTTGTTGTGTCTGTGTGTAGTCTCACTGTAGATGTGGTTGTTGTGTCTGTGTGTAGCACCCTTTCCTGAAGTTGGCTAAGCCCCTCGCCAGCCTCACCCCGCTCATCCTCGCCGCCAAGGAAGCCGCCAAGAACAATCACTGAGATCCCGCGGCGGCCGCAGCCATCACGGCGGAGACGGCGGCGATGATGATGATGAGACAGAGAGTCAGAAGAAGAGGAAGAGGAGGAGACACGTGGATTAAGGAGGTGGAGGAGGTGGAGGAGTTGGTGGTGGTGGTGGTGGTGGTGATGGTGGTGGTGGTGGTGGTGATGATGGAGATGGTGATGATGATGGTGGTGGTGGTGTTGGTGATGATGGAGATGGTGATGATGATGGTGGTGGTGGTGGTGGTGATGATGGAGATGGTGATGATGGCGGCGGCGGCGATGATGATGAGACAGAGAATCAGAAGAAGAGGAGGAGGAGGAGACACGTGGATTAAGGAGGTGGAGGAGGAGGAGGAGTTGGTTGTGGTGGTGGTGGTGGTGGTGGTGGTGATGGTGGTGATGGTGGTGATGGTGGTGATGATGATGATGATGGTGATGATAATGGTGATGATAATGGTGATGATAATGGTGATGATAATGGTGATGGTGGTGATGATGATGATGGTGGTGGTGATGGTGGTGGTGGTGATGATGATGATGGTGGTGATGATGATGATGGTGGTGATGATGACGATGGCGGAGGGCCGACATGAACCACCTGCACGGCCGTCCGCTCCCTCCGGCTGATCCGTCTTCCACGGAACCGATCCCCGCTCCACCGCCGACGACGTATCCCGGGTTGCCCGGGTCTCCCGTCGTCGACGGGACAGATCCCCGCTCCACGGCTCACGACGTTACCCCGGGTTGCCCGGGTGGTCCGGGTCTTCCGCCCTCGTCGCTTGTCGGTCTTCGGCCTGCCGGTCGTCCACCCGTTCTGCTTTTTGAACGTCGGCTCAACGTCGGGCGTTTAGTTTATTGTTCCTGTGTCTCTCTCTCTCTGTGTGTATCTGTCTCTCTCTCTCTGTGTGTATCTGTCTCTCTGTCTCTTTCTGTCGCTCGCTTCGGCCACGGCCGACTCCATCCGGATGTGGGGTGCCGGGCGGGCCGGCGTGCATGCGTGCGGGCGTGCGGCCGAGGGGGTGAGCGGGTGAGTGAGCGGGCGTGCGGGCGTGTGGGCGTGTGGGCGAGCGGGTGAGTGAGCGTGCGGGCGTGCGGGCGAGGGGGCGAGTGAGTGAGCGGGTGAGCGGGCGAGCAGGCGTGCGGGCGAGGAGGCGAGTGAGTGAGCGGGTGAGCGGGTGAGCGGGTGAGCGGGCGAGCGGGCGAGCGGGTGAGTGAGCAGGCGTGCGGGCGAGGGGGTGAGTGAGCGGGCGAGCGAGTGAGGGTGTGAGCATGTGAGCGGGTAAATGAGTGAGTGAGCAAGCAGATTAACAGGTGAGTGAGTGAGTGGGTGAATGAGTGAGTGAGCGGGTTAGCGGGCAAGTGAGTGAGCGGGTGTTTGAGTGAGTGAGCGAGAGGGTTAACGGATGAGTTAGTGAGTGAGCAGGTGAATGAGCGAGTGAGTGAGCAGGTTAGCGGGTGAGCGAGTGAGCGGGTGAATGAGTGAGTGAGCGAGCGAGCGAATTAGCAGGTGAACGAGTGAGCGGGTGAATGAGTGAGTGAGTGGGTGAGCGGGGGTGAGCGAGTGAGCGGGTGAATGAGTGAGTGAGCGAGCGAGCGAGTGAGCGGGTGAATGAGTGAGTGAGCGAGCGAGTGGGTAAGCGGGTGAGCGAGTGAGCGGGTGAATGAGTGAGTGAGCGAGCGAGTGAGTGGGTGAGCGGGTGAGCGAGTGAGCGGATGAATGAGCGAGTGAGTGGGCGAGCGGGTGAGCAGATGAGCGAGTGAGTGAGCGAGCGGGTTAGCGGGTGAGCGAGTGAGCGGGTGAGTGAGTGAGTGAGCGAGCGAGTGAGTGGGTGAGCGGGTGAGCGAGTGAGCGGATGAATGAGCGAGTGAGTGAGCGAGCGAGTGAGTGGGTTAGCGGGTGAGCGAGTGAGCGGGTGAGTGAGTGAGTGAGCGAGCGAGTGAGTGGGTGAGCGGGTGAGCGGGTGAGTGAGTGAGTGAGCGAGCGAGTGAGTGGGTGAGCGGGGTGAGCGAGTGAGCAGGTGAGCAAGTGAGTGAACGAGCGGGTTAGCGGGCGAGTGAGTAAGCGGGTGAGTGAGTGAGTGAGCGGGTGAATGAGTGAGTGAACGAGCGGCTGAATGAGTGAGTGAGCGAGCGGGTTGGAGGGTGAGTGAACGAGCGAGTGAGCGGGTCGAGCCCATTGGCGTCCACCTCATCTTGCCGAACGTCGTCACGGCATCCCCGGCGTTAGCGGTAGCGGCAGCGGCGGCGGCGTTATTACTGCGACGGCTGCTGCCATGAACACAAAGACAAAGATCCCCCGTAAAGCCTCGACAGGCTGTCGGGGACAAGTGCTGTTAGTAGCGAGTAGCGGCGTCTAGGAAGGCACGCGAGGGGGTGGGGGGTTGGGTGGGGGTGAGTGGGTGTGTGGGTATGGGTGTGTGGGTATGGGTGTGTGGGTATGGGTGGGTGTGTGTGTGTGGGTTGGGTATGGGGTTGATGGGTGGTTATTGGTGGTAGGGGTTGATTGGGTATGGGTGGATGGGTGGGTTGTGTATGGGTCGGTGTTTTGGGTATGGGTGGGTGAGTTGGGTGTGTGTGTGTGTGTGGGTGGTGGTGTGGGTGGGTATTGGTGTCTGGGTGGGTGGAATGGGTGTGGGTGGGTTGTGGTGTGTGTGTGTGGGTGGTGGTGTGGGTGGGTTTGGGTGTGTGACTGGGTGGTGGTGTGACTGTAACCCGTTCACCGCCAAATCTAGGACCGCGCGCACAGCGGTTATGAGCGTTAATTGTATTTAGAGGGGAGGCGTAGTAGCAGCAGTATCAGCAGTAGTAGCAGTTGTAGTAGTAGTATCAGTTGTAGTAGTAGCAGCAGTAGCAGCAGTAGCAGCAGTTGTAGCAATAGTAGCAGCAGTTATAGTAGTAGCAGCAGTAGTAGCAGTTGTAGTAGTAACAGCAGTAGTAGTAGCAGTAGCAGCAGTATTAGAAGTAGTAGCAGCAGTAGTAGTAGCAGCAGTTGTAGCAGCAGCAGTTGCAACATTAGCAGCAGTAGCAGCAGTAGTAGCAGCAGTAGTAGCAGTAGCAGCAGTAGTAGTAGCAGCAGCAGTAGCAGCAGCAGTTGTAGTAACAGTTGTAGTAGTAGTAGCAGCTGTAGCAGCAGCAGCAGTAGCAGCAGTAGCAGCAGTAGTAGCAGCAGCAGTAGTAGTAGTAGCAGCAGAAGTAGCAGCAGCAGTAGTAGTAGCAGCAGTAGTAGTAGCAGCAGTAGTAGTAGTAGCAGCAGTAGTAGCAGCAGCAGAAGTAGCAGCAGTAGTAGCAGCAGCAGAAGTAGCAGCAGTAGTAGCAGCAGCAGTAGCAGCAGTAGTAGTAGCAGTAGCAGCAGTAGTAGTAGCAGTAGTAGCAGTAGCAGCAGCAGTAGTAGCAGTAGCAGTAGTAGCAGCAGCAGTAGTAGCAGCAGTAGCAGCAGTAGTAGCAGCAGTAGCAGCAGCAGTAGCAGCAGTAGTAGCAGTAGCAGCAGCAGCAGTAGTAGCAGCAGCAGTAGTAGTAGTAGCAGCAGTAGTAGCAGCAGTAGCAGCAGCAGTAGTAGTAGTAGCAGCAGCAGTAGCAGCAGCAGTAGCAGCAGCAGCAGTAGCAGCAGCAGTAGCAGCAGTAGTAGTAGCAGCAGCAGTAGCAGCAGCAGTAGTAGCAGTAGCAGCAGTAGTAGTAGTAGCAGTAGTAGCAGTAGCAGCAGTAGTAGCAGCAGTAGTAGCAGTAGTAGTAGCAGTAGTAGTAGCAGCAGTAGTAGTAGTAGCAGCAGTAGCAGCAGCAGTAGTAGTAGTAGTAGCAGCAGCAGAAGTAGCAGCAGTAGTAGCAGCAGCAGTAGCAGCAGTAGTAGTAGTAGCAGTAGTAGCAGTAGCAGCAGCAGTAGTAGCAGCAGCAGTAGCAGCAGCAGTAGTAGCAGCAGTAGCAGCAGTAGTAGCAGCAGTAGCAGTAGCAGCAGCAGTAGCAGCAGCAGTAGTAGCAGTAGCAGCAGCAGTAGCAGCAGCAGTAGTAGTAGCAGTAGCAGCAGTAGTCGTCACCGGTGTTCAGTTGACAGCTTTGCCCCCTCTCTTCACCCGAGTGTCCGGAACATACGGCCTTAGGTCCAATTGTACAACTACGTAGCAAATCGTTGACCTTCGGCCTAAGATGCTCTGATATCAACTACGCTCCTTGTGTTCGAACACGCTGTTTGTTATTGACATTCTGTGACTAGCGCAGAATTACAATAACAGCTCCCCGTTCGGATTTTCAGATCGGGGTGGGGCATTTCTCCCAATAACGCGTCTCCAGGTGTCTCCATCATTTCCCAACGTGAGCATTGAAGTCGCCCAGTAAGACTGTGGAGTCAGTCGGCAGCAGCAGCACTGCACCCACCGTCTCTAAGAATGCCGAATACTCTGAACTGCTGTTTGGCGCATAAGCACAGACAGCCGTCTAGAGTTTTCCTTCATGAGACCCGAAGTCTCATTGAGGGTTACCCTCGTTATCTGCTGCTACAAACTCCAACCGAACAGCACCCAGCCGGGGGACCTTGCGAGTATCCCCACACCCGCCCAGGGCCTCTCACCAGGGCTTACCCTGGAAGAGGAGAGAGAGAGGACCACTCCCGTTCGAGAAGTGTGGTTCCAGTGGCAATGTTGTTTGTGGAGGCGAGACCCGACGATTACATCTCGTCCGGTACCTTTCCACCTGCTCCCTCCAGCGATGTGACATTCCACGTCCCGGTATCGGGTATCGGGTAGGGTACTGGTATCGGGTAGGGTACGGGTATCGGGTAGGGTACGTGTATCGGGTAGGGTACGGGTATCGGGTAGGGTACGGGTATCGGGTAGGGTACGGGTATCGGGTAGGGTACGGGTATCGGGTAGGGTACGGGTATCGGGTAGGGTACGGGTATTGGGTAGGGTACAGGTATCAGGTATCGGGTAGGGTACGGGTATCGGGTAGGGTACGGGTATCGGGTAGGGTACGGGTATCGGGTAGGGTACGGGTATCGGGTAGGGTACGGGTATTGGGTAGGGTACAGGTATCAGGTATCGGGTAGGGTACGGGTATCGGGTAGGGTACGGGTATCGGGTAGGGTACGGGGATCGGGTAGGGTACGGGGATCGGGTACCCGGTTGCGACCTCTGGTCCAGTGTCCATTGCCAAACTTCAGTCCGTCCGAGACCATCCCTCTCCCTGCCGTACTGGCATCGCACGCCCAGCCCCCCCCCTCACCTTTCTTCGCCCTGCTTCTCCTGATTCTACTTCGACTACTGCGACTGCTTTTATTGCTTCATACTGCTACTGCTTCTACTACTGCTTCTAATGCTTCTACTGTTTCTTTTACTTGAAATGCTTCTGCTTCAACTGATTCTACTTTTACTTATTCTACTGCTTCCACTTCTGCTTCTACTGCTTCTGTTTCTACCAGAGGTGTGGACTCGAGTCATGTGACTTGGACTCGAGTCAGACTCGAGTCATGAATTTGATGACTTGCGACTCGACTTGGACTTGCATAAGAATGACTTTGTCCCACCTATGAGATGTGGACTCGAGTCATGTGACTTGGACTCGAGTCAGACTCGAGTCATGAATTTGATGACTTGCGACTCGACTTGGACTTGCATAACAATGACTTTGTCCCACCTCTGGTTTCTACTGCTTCTGCTGCTTCTACTACTTCTACTGCTTCTGATTCTACGGCTTCTAATGCTTCTAGTGCTTATACTGATTCTACCTCTTCTGCTTCTACTTCTGTTGCTTCTACTTTTCCTGCTTCTGCTTCAACTGCTTCTATTGCTACTGCTTCTGTTTCTACTGATTCTGCTGCTTCTAATGCTTCTACTGCTTCTACTACGACTGTTTCCTTTACTTGAAATGCTTCTGCTTCAACTACTTCTACTTTTACTGCTTCTACTGCTTCCACTTCTGCTTCTACTACTGCTTCTACTGCTTCTACTGCTTCTACTTCTACTGCTTCCACTTCTGCTTCTACTGCTTCTACTGCTTCTACTGCTTCTACTACTACTGCTTCTACTGTTTCTGCTGCTTCTGATTCTACTGTTTCTACTGCTAATGCTTCTACTGCTACTATTGCTTCTGTTTCTACTGATTCTGCTGCTACTGCTTATACTGCTTCTAATGCTTCTACTGCTACTGCTTCTACTGCTTCTACTACGTCTACTACGTCTACTGCTTCTACTTATACTGCTTCTACTTATACTGCTTCTACTACTGCTTCTACTGCTTCTACTGCTTCTACTGCTTCTACTACTACTGCTTCTACTGTTTTTGCTGCTTCTGATTCTACTGTTTCTACTGCTAATGCTTCTACTGCTACTACTGCTTCTGTTTCTATTGATTCTACTGCTACTACTGCTTCTGTTTCTATTGATTCTGCTGCTCCAACTCCTTCTAATGCGGATGGTGGGGGCCCATGCAGATAGCCATCTCGGCCTGGGCCCGACCAGGCTACATGGGTCACCTGGCCACCAGGTGCTTGCCGGCAAACACCATCGCCGCCGGGCCTTGCTCCAGGAGGGGTGTGTCTTGTCCCGGGCGAGGTTCTCTGATTTTCACATTTTATAACCATTCGTAGGCGGCTTTTGTTGGGACCGGTACTTGTCCGGAACCTCCCCCCAGGCAGAGGTCGCAAACGGGTTTTGATTCCTTACCCGTACCCGGCCGCACCAGGGTCCCTACCCGTACCCGTACCCTACCCGAAATGAGTGACAAACGGTTACTCACCAGTGACTCACGGCCTACCCGTACCCGGCCGCACCAGGGTCGCAAACGGCTACCCGTACCCGTACCCGACTGGGTACGGGTAGCTGGGTATCGGGTAGGGTACGGGTATCGGGTACCCGGTTGCGACCTTTGCCCCCAAGACTCCGGGCTCCATAGCTGTGAGGGTCATTGGAACACACAAATCGCACCGCCATCTTAATGTTACGATCCTGTTTCTGCTTTTATTGCTTCTGCTGCTTCTACTGCTTCAGTTTCTGGTGTTACTGCTTCTGCTGCTTCTTCTGCTTCTACTGCTTCTGGTTTTACTATTTCTACTGCTACGACTTCGACTGCTTCTTCTGCTACTGCTACTTTTACCGCTTCTATTTATACCGCTTCTACTGCTTCTATTGCTTCGACTGCTTCTACTGCTTCTGCTAATTATACCTCTTCTGCTTCTATTTCTGTTGCTTCTACTTTTCCTGCTTCTGCTACTTCTACTGGTTATGCTTCTACTGCTTCTGCTTCTCCTGATTCTACTTCTGCTTCTACTACTGCTACTGCTTTTATTGCTTCATGATTCTACTACTACTGCTTCTACTACTGCTTCTGTTTCTACTGCTACTTCTACTGCTTCTCCTGATTCTACTTCTGCTTCTACTACTGATACTGCTTTTGATGCTTCATGCTTCTACTGTTTCTACTGCTTCTACTGCTACTACTGCTTCTGTTTCTACTGCTTCTGCTGCTTCTACTGCTTCTACTGCTTATACTGCTTTTACTTCTACTGCTTCTACTGCTTCTACTGCTTCTACTGCTTCTGTTTCTACTGCTTCTACTGCTTCTACTGCTTCTAATACTTCTACTGCTTCTACTGCTTCTACTGCTTCTACTGCTTATTCTGCTTCTATTGCTTCTATTTTTGATGCTTCTATTTGTACTGCTTCTGCTTTTCCTGATTCTACTTCTCCTGATTCTACTTCTACTACTGCTACTGCTTCTACTGCTCCACTGCTTCTGTTTCTACTGATTCTGCTGCTTCAACTGCTTCTGTTTGTACTGCTTCTACTTCTACTGTGTCTACTGCTTCTTCTACTGCTTCTATTGCTTCTACTGATTCTTCTGCTTCTACTGCTTTCACTGCTACTGTTTCTTTTACTTTAAATGCTTTTGCTTCAAATGCTTCTACTTTTTCTACTTCTACTGCTTCTACTGCTTCTACTTTTACTGCTTCTGCTGCTTCTGATTCTACTGCTTCTGCTGCTTCTACTGCTTCTACTGCTTCTGCTGCTTCTACTGCTTTTACTTCTACTGCTTCTACTGCTTCTACTGCTTCTACTGCTTCTACTGATTCTACTGCTTCTACTGCTTCTACTGCTTCTACTGCTTCTACTGCTTCTACTGCTTCTACTGCTTCTACTGCTTCTACTGATTCTACTGCTTCTACTGCTTCTACTGCTTCTGCTGCTTCTGCTGCTTCTACTGCTTCTGGTTTAACTATTTCTACTGCTACGACTTCGACTGCTTTTTCTGCTACTGCTACTTTTACCGCTTCTATTTCTACTGCTTCTTCTACTTCTATTGCATTTACTTCTACTTATACTGCTTCTACTACTACTGCTTCTACTTATACTGCTTCTACTGCTTCCACTTCTGCTTCTACTGCTTCTACTAATTATACTTCTTCTGCTTCTATTTCTGTTGCTTCTACTTTTCCTGCTTCTGCTACTTCTACTGGTTATGCTATTTCTACTGTTTCTGCTTCTACTGATTCTATTTGTGATGCGCCTACTTCTACTGCTTCTGTTTCTCCTGATTCTACTTCTGCTTCTACTACTGCTACTGCTTTTATTGCATCATGATTCTACTACTACTGCTTCTACTACTACTGCTTCTACTACTGCTTCTGTTTCTACTGCTTCTTCTGCTACTTTTACCGCTTCTATTTCTACTGCTTCTTCTACTTCTATTGCATTTACTTCTACTTATACTGCTTCTACTACTGCTTCTGATTGTACTGCTTCTACTGCTTCTGATTCTACTGCTTCTACTGCTTCTGATTCTACTGTTTCTACTGCTAATGCTTCTGCTGCTTCTACTATTAATGCTTGTACTGCTTCTACTTTTACTGCTTCTCCTACTGCTTCTGCTGTTACTTCTACAGCTTCACTTTTTCTACTTCGACTGCTTCTAATTTTACTGATTCTATTTCGACTGCTTCTACTGCTACTGCTTCAACTGCTTCTGTTTCTACTGATTCTACTGCTTCTAATGCTTCTACTTATACCGCTTCACTTTTTCTACTTCTACTGCTTCTCATGCGTCTACTGATTCTACCTCTTCTGCTTCTACTTCTGCTGCTTTTACTTCTGATATTACTGCTTCTACTGCTTCTACTTTTACTGCTTCTATTGCTTCTACTGCTGCTTCTGTTTCTACTGATTCTGCTGCTTCTACAGCTTCTGTTTCGTTTACTTTAAATGCTTCTACTGCTTCTACTACTGCTTCTAATGCTTCTACTGCTTCTGATTTTACTACTTCTACTGCTTCTACTGCTTTTACTGCTTCTAATGATTCTGCTTCTACTGCTTCTACTTTTACTGCTTCTATTGCTTCTACTGCTGCTTCTGTTTCTACTGATTCTGCTGCTTCTACAGCTTCTGTTTCGTTTACTTTAAATGCTTCTACTGCTTCTACTACTGCTTCTACTACTGCTTCTAATGCTTCTACTGCTTCTGATTTTACTGCTTCTACTGCTTCTACTGCTTTTACTGCTTCTAATGATTCTGCTTCTTCTGCTTCTACTTGTACTGCTTCTGTTTTTACTGTTTCTACTGCTTCTACTGCTTCCACTACTGCTTCTATTACTACTGGTTCTGATTCTACTGCTTCTACTACTGCTTCTGATTTTACTACTTCTGCTGATTTTACTTCTACTGCTTTTACTGCTTCGAATGATTCTGCTCCTACTGCTTCTACTTTTACTGCTTCTACTGCTTCTACTGCTTCTATGTCTACTGATTCTACCTCTTCTGCTTCTACTACTACTGCTTCTACTACGTCTACTGCTTCTACTGCTTCTGATTTTACTGCTTCTACTGCTTCTACTGCTTCTATGTCTACTGATTCTACCTCTTCTGCTTCTGCTACTACTGCTTCTACTACGTCTACTGCTTCTACTGCTTCTGATTTTACTGCTTCTACTGCTTCTACTGCTTCTATGTCTACTGATTCTACCTCTTCTGCTTCTGCTACTACTGCTTCTACTACGTCTACTGCTTCTACTGCTTCTGATTTTACTGCTTCTACTGCTTCTACTGCTTCTATGTCTACTGATTCTACCTCTTCTGCTTCTGCTACTACTGTTTCTACTACATCTACTGCTTCTACTGCTTCTGATTTTACTGCTTCTACTGCTTCTACTGCTTCTATGTCTACTGATTCTACCTCTTCTGCTTCTGCTACTACTGTTTCTACTACGTCTACTGCTTCTACTGCTTCTACTGCTTCTGATTTTACTGCTTCTACTGCTTCTACTGCTTCTATGTCTACTGCTTCTACTGCTTCTACTGCTTCTACTGCTTCTATGTCTACTGATTCTACCTCTTCTGCTTCTGCTACTACTGCTTCTACTACGTCTACTGCTTCTACTGCTTCTACTACGTCTACTGCTTCTACTGCTTCTACTGCTTCTATGTCTACTGATTCTACCTCTTCTGCTTCTGCTACTACTGCTTCTACTACGTCTACTGCTTCTACTGCTTCTGATTTTACTGCTTCTACTGCTTCTACTGCTTCTATGTCTACTGATTCTACCTCTTCTGCTTCTGCTACTACTGCTTCTACTACGTCTACTGCTTCTACTGCTTCTGATGTTACTGCTTCTACTGCTTCTGTTTCTTTTACTTTAAATGCTTCTGCGTCTACTACCACTGCTTCTGATTATACAACTGCTTCTGATTCTGCTTCTACTACTACTGCTTCTGATTCTGCTACTTCTACTTGTAATGCTTCTCCTGCTACTACTTCTACTGTTTCTACTGCTCCTGCTGCTTCTACTGCTTCTACTTATGCTTCTACTGCTTCTTGTATGTACTCACAACAACGAGCGGAGCGCCGGGGGTGGCTAAAATTCAGAGAGGTGGCTTAGTGGGGAGCGCAACTGGTGCATCTGACAGTCATTCTGTGACTTCCTGCACCTAGCCTGGCACAGCAGTCAGCACTACCACCTGAACCGGTTCACGGGGCCTCCCCGAGGTTGACTCAGCCTTAAATGAGTACTGTACCCGGGTGTAGCGTGTGGGTAACCATTGCCATTGAGATAAAAGTTTGTGTCCATGCCCAGCAGTGCCAGATAAAGCTAGTGCAGGACCTGATGTTATAAAGGGGCACTAATTAAATTTCGATTTAAAGCTTTCGTGACTACAGGGGTTCATCTTCTTGGTTCTTTCGGTAAAGTCACGTAGTAGGGAAATTATAAAATAATAAAAATATCAAACATTATAAAATACAATTCTCACGACGTTTCGGCCACAACGCAAGCAGCCGTCCTTAGGTGAAGAACAGGTCTGTCGGAAAGACAGCGTCTGAATGAACACCACCAAGCTTGGCTGCGTATATGGTGTTCATTCAGACGCTGTCTTTCTGACAGACCTGTTTTTCACCTGAGGACGGCTGCTTGCGTTGTGGCCGAAACGTCGTGAGAATTGTATTTTATTATGTTTTATTTTTATTATTTTATTATTTCCCTTCTACGTGACTTTACCGAAAGAACCAAGAAAAAGCCACAAATATAAAAAAAAACACATTTGTAACTTGCATAGTAAAGTAATTGTATTTTTTTATTTGCTATACAGCCAGATAGCACGAAAAATCGCTAACCTTAAACACCCGGTCGTTCGTAAAAATCGGAGGAGGTATAGTACTATAGTAATAGAGCAAGTGCAGAATCACTGAACCGGAATTGATAGCTTGAAAGCATTTAGCGCGGGGCCCTTGAAAGTGCTTTTACTGCTTTTACTGCTTCAACTGCTTCTACTGCTACTGCTTCTATTGCTTATGCTTCAACTGCTTCTGTTTCTACTGATTCGGCTGCTTCTACTGCTACTGCTTCTACTGTTTCTTTTACTTTAACTGCTTCTACTGCTTCTACTGCTTCTACTACTGCTACTGCTTCTACTGTTTCTTTTACTTTAACTGCTTCAACTGCTTCTACTGCTTCTACTGCTTCTACTACTGCTACTGCTTCTACTGTTTCTTTTACTTTAACTGCTTCAACTGCTTCAACTGCTTCTACTGCTTCTACTACTGCTACTGCTTCTACTGTTTCTTTTACTTCAACTGCTTCAACTGCTTCTACTGCTTCTACTGCTTCTACTACTGCTACTGCTTCTACTGTTTCTTTTACTTTAACTGCTTCAACTGCTTCTACTGCTTCTACTACTGCTACTGCTTCTACTGTTTCTTTTACTTTAACTGCTTCAACTGCTTCAACTGCTTCAACTGCTTCTACTGCTTCTACTGCTTCTACTACTGCTACTGCTTCTTTTACTTTAACTTCTGATTTTACTGCTTCTGCTGATACTGCTTCTACTGCGTCTGTTTCTACTGCTTCTGCTGCTACTGCTTCTATATCTACTGCTTCTACTTCTAACGCTCCTACTGCTTCTTATACTTTTACTGCTTCTACTACTACTGCTTCTGCTTATACTGTTTCTACTGCTTCTACTGCTTCTGATGTTACTGTTTCTACTGATTCTGCTGCTTCTACTGCTTCTGTTTCTTTTACTTTAAATGCTTCGGATTCTACTGCTTCCACTTCTGCTTCTACTGCTTCTGATTCTACTGCTTCTGATTTTACTGATTCTGCTGCTTCTACTGCTTCTATTTCAACTGCTTCACTTTTTCTACTTGTACTACTGCTTTTACTTCTGCTGTTTCTACTTCTACTGTGTCTACTGCTTCTTCTCCTAATGCTTCTACTGCTTCTGATTTTACTGTGTCTACTGCTTCTGATTTTACTGCTTCTACTGCTTCTGATTTTACTGCTTCTACTGCTTCTGATTTTACTGCTTCTACTGCTTCTGATTTTACTGCTTCTACTGCTTCTGATTTGACTGTGTCTACTGCTTCTGATTTTACTGCTTCTACTGCTTCTGATTTGACTGTTTTTACTGCTTCTGATTTTACTGCTTCTACTGCTTCTGATTTTACTGCTTCTACTGCTTCTGATTTTACTGCTTCTACTGCTTCTGATTTTACTCCTTCTACTGCTTCTGATTTTACTGCTTCTACTGCTTCTGATTTTACTGCTTCTACTGCTTCTGATTTTACTGCTTCTACTGCTTCTGATTCTACTGCTTCTGATTTTACTGCTTCTACTGCTTCTGATTTTACTGCTTCTACTGCTTCTGATTTTACTGCTTCTACTGCTTCTGATTTTACTGCTTCTACTGCTTCTGATTTTACTGCTTCTACTGCTTCTGATTCTACTGCTTCTGATTTTACTGCTTCTACTGCTTCTGATTTTACTGCTTCTACTGCTTCTGATTTGACTGTTTTTACTGCTTCTGATTTCACTGCTTCTGTTTCTACTGATTCTGCTGATTCTGCTGCTTCTACTGCTTCTGTTTCTTTTACTTTAAATGCTTCGGATTCTACTGCTTCTGATTTTGCTACTTCTACTTGTAATGCTTCTCCTGCTACTACTTCTAATGCTTTTACTGCTTCTACTGCTTCCACTTCTACTACTACTACTGCTTCTACTGCTTCTACTGCTTCTGCTGCTTCTACTGCTTCAACTTCGACTGCTTCTACTGCTTCTGTTTCTACTACTTCTAATACTTATACTTTTACTGCTTCTACTGCTTCTACTTCTAATGCTTGTACTGCTTCTACTGCTGCTAATGCTTGTACTGCTTCTTTTACTTCAGCTCCTTTTGCTTCACCTTCTTATACTTCTACTGCTTCTACTGCTTCTACTTCGACTGCTTCTGATTTTACTGTTTCTGTTGCTTCTACTACAACTGCTTCTATTGCTTCTATTGCTTCTACTGCTTCTGCTACTACTGCTTCTACTAGTGCTTCTGTTTCTACTGATTCTACTATTGCTTCTACTGCTTCCACTTCTGCTTCTACTACTGCTTCTACTGCTTCTGCTGCTTCTACTGCTTCTGCTACTACTGCTTCTACTAGTGCTTCTGTTTCTACTGATTCTACTATTGCTTCTAATGCTTCTGATTCTACTGCTTCTACTTTTACTGCTTCTACTGCTTCCACTTCTGCTTCTACTGCTTCTGCTTGTACTGTTTCTGCTACTTGTACTGCTTCTACTGCTGCTACTGCTTCTGATTTGACTGCTTCTACTACTATTTCTTTTACTGATTCTACTGCTTCTACCACTTCTACTGCTTCTGCTTATTCTGTTTCTGCTACTTCTACTGCTTCTACTTTTACTGATTTTACTGCTTCAACTTTTACTGATTCTACTGCTTCTACCACTTCTACTGCTTCTGATTTTACTGCTTCTCCTACTATTGCTTCTTTTACTTTAACTGCTTCTGCTGCTTCCACTTCTACTACTACTGCTTCTGTTTACACTGTTCCTGCTGCTTCTACTGCTTATACTTCAACTGCTTCTACTGCTTCTACTTTTACTGCTTCTGTTGCTACTGCTGCTTCTGTTCCTGCTGCTTCTACTGCTTCTTGTATGTACTCACAACAACGAGCGGAGCGCCGGGCGGCTAAAACTCAGCGACGTGGCTTAGTGGGGAGCGCAGCTGGTGCATCTGACAGTCATTCTGTGACTTACTGCACCTAGCCTGGCACGGCAGTCAGGGGAAGGGGAGAGTGAGAGACGGAGAGAGATGTAGTGTAGGAAGGTAACGTACCGTGTGTGTGTGCTCGCGTGTGTGGGGAGCGGTGGTGCAGCGGTTAGCGCTGGGGAGCGGTGGTGCAGCGGTTAGCGTGGGGAGCGGTGGTGCAGCGGTTAGCGCTGGGGAGTGGTGGTGCAGCGGTTAGCGTGGGGAGCGGTGGTGCAGCGGTTAGCGTGGGGAGCGGTGGTGCAGCGGTTAGCGCTGGGGAGTGGTGGTGCAGCGGTTAGCGTGGGGAGCGGTGGTGCAGCGGTTAGCATGGGGAGCGGTGGTGCAGCGGTTAGCGCTGGGGAGTGGTGGTGCAGCGGTTAGCGCTGGGGAGTGGTGGTGCAGCGGTTAGCGCTGGGGAGTGGTGGTGCAGCGGTTAGCGTGGGGAGCGGTGGTGCAGCGGTTAGCGCTGGGGAGCGGTGGTGCAGCGGTTAGCGTGGGGAGCGGTGGTGCAGCGGTTAGCGCTGGGGAGTGGTGGTGCAGCGGTTAGCGTGGGGAGCGGTGGTGCAGCGGTTAGCGCTGGGGAGCGGTGGTGCAGCGGTTAGCGTGGGGAGCGGTGGTGCAGCGGTTAGCGCTGGGGAGTGGTGGTGCAGCGGTTAGCGTGGGGAGCGGTGGTGCAGCGGTTAGCGTGGGGAGCGGTGGTGCAGCGGTTAGCGCTGGGGAGCGGTGGTGCAGCGGTTAGCGCTGGGGAGCGGTGGTGCAGCGGTTAGCGTGGGGAGCGGTGGTGCAGCGGTTAGCGCTGTGTCGCGCTACAAACCCGGCGACCCGAGTTCGATTCCCGCTCACGGCCACCACCAACACCCGGTGACGATTCTCTGAACCGGTCGTGGGTTTCCCGTAGGTCGACTCAGCCTCAAATGAGGGTGCTGTGTGTCAAAACAAAAAGTCGCCACTGGGGAGACAAAGGCGGCCGGGCGTGGTGCTGGTAGCCACCCACCATCACTTCATGTGCCACAGCGCCGGTAGCCTTCATAGGTGCTGCTACTCGCTAACAGCACTTGCCCCTACAGCCTGTTAAGACTATACGGGGGCGGGGGGCCTTTGTCTTTGTTCACGTATCGATAGCCAGATATTCCCGATGCGAGAGAGAGCGTCTTCTTGTTAAGTCCGGAGAGTTACCGGGGAGTTGGTATAATCCATGACTTTTGGAACCACGAATGGGGAGTTGATGTTGGAACCTTCTCAGGTTCTATATTCATGAAAGCCATCAGCGTCATCATCACCATCATCATCACCATCATCATCACCACCACCACCACTATCACCACTACTGTGACCACAATGATCAAAACCACCACCACTACTTTCATCGTCATCATCAAAACCAACATTCCCTTCACAACCATCACCACCACCACCATCACCACCTCCACCATCACCACTACCATCATTGTCACCATCATCGTCTTCACTATCATCGTCACCACCTCCATCATCATCAATCCAACAGCCGCCATTCGCTGCTAAGTGGCGGTGACGTCACCGCGGCGCCTGTACCAGGCCAGGTGCACCTTGAGGCCACGTGGTGTGTCGAAGGCTCGCTGCTGACTGGAGGTCACGGGACAGACCCAGCAAGTACCATGGGTTGGCTGACTGAGATGACTGGTAGATGCACCACCAGCTGTACCCCCTACTGTGCCAAATGTCTGCATCTTAGCCACCCGGCGCTCCGCTCGTTGTTGTGAGCGTCGCTCCTCCGCCCTCCGTTGTTGCTGGAGGGCGACTGCCTCCAACTGCCCAGTAGCGTCCTTCACGAGCCTCCTCCACTGAGGCCGATCTTGACACCGCTGGTACCGGTCATCGGCAAGTCCACTCAGCTCCACGTCCTCCTGTACCACACCACTCCATCTCTTCTCTAGCCCGTGTCGTACCCGTTTAGCCCCCTCTGTGTGGTCAAACTGGCTGGACATTAGAGCCAGGTTAAAGTCCAGGATGAATCGTAGGCAGGCCAGCCTGAATGTTTCTAACCATGAGGGGGATCCACGTTTCACAAGCGTAGAGAAGGGGGGGGGGGCATGACGGTGGCCGAGAAGAACCGAAGATTCGTGCGGAGCGACAGACCAGGTAGCTCCCACACAGCACTACACAGTCGACGAAAAGATAATGTCGCCCGACTGATTCGGAGTGTGAATTCTGCTGTCAAACCGGAGCCGGTCATAAGCACACTGCCCCGGTATGGGAAACTCTCAACTCTCTCCACAACTGCTCCATCACCAATGGGGAGCTTAGGGGGTGGAGTGTTTGATGGCACAAAATACCCAGGCAGGTGCTTAGTTATGGAGAGGCTGGTGGTAAGGCCCCACCTCTTAGTGGCAAGCTCCAGGTTCAGCAGCAGCGCCTCCAACTCCTCCTCTGAGTGAGCAGCAATTACCAGATTGTCAGCTTACATAACGTGGTTGACCAATAGGGAGCCATCCCTTGACCGCACCTGGGCATCGATCAGCCTCCCATTGTATCTGCATCAGATGGAAATTGCTCCGGTACAGCTATTGAAGGCTTCACGAACTACGTGGTCAAAGATGATGCTAAGTAATGTGGAAGCCAGAGGACATCCCTGCCGCACCCCAAGGTGTACAGGGAAAGGCTCTGACTCCCGGCCACGTAGCTTTACCCGGGCCCGCTCACCATCATGAAGGTCCTTAATGATTTTGAGCAGAGAGTCAGCAACTCTAAAAGTACTAAGAACAACCCAGAGCCCAGGCCTACTGATGGTATCATAGGCCTTGACCAGGTCAATAAAGCAGAGATGTAGGTCTTGCTGGAAGTCCCTACACCTCTTCTGTAGCAGATGGACAGAGAATATGAAACCGCATTGGGGCTCCGCAAGCCTCTCCTCAGCGTGCCCGGCAAGGCGATGTTGAATAATCCTTGCCAGGACCTTTCTCGGTACACTAAGAAGAGGGATGCCCCTGTAGTTGTTACAGTTAGGATATCCTTCCAATTCCGCAGAACCCGTCCTGTGCTCCAGACAGCTGTGATGTCATCTAGGGCAGTCTGCACACAGGCGCAACCCTCCCTCAGCATTTCGCTTTTCCTGGTCTCAGACTTCGGATCGCCCCTCCCACTTCCTCCACAGATGGAACCTCAGCCAGCCACTCAGTAGGGGTGGCTACTTCTGCCAATATTTGAGGCACCACAGCCTAAGCAGGGTCTTCCCCACCTTGCCCCATGATGTCTGGGCTGAGGGAATTCCCCTCCCCCAAGACCTCACAGAAATGCTCTGCAGATCTGCCACTGGGGGGTCGGAGATCGGATTACTGTTCTTTTGCTTAAGGATGGTGATAGGTGAGGCGCTGCAATTACTTCTTTTTATGGAATTAAATAGTGATTGGTGATTGCGGCCTACCGAGGTAGATTCCACCTCCTCAGCAAGCCACGACCACCACCCATCCTTGCAGTGCCGCACGGCTCTCTCGAATCTCCGTGTGAAGGCCGCGGTAAGCCGCCTCCTCCTCATCCGATGTTCAATGCTGTAAACCATGGAAGTGGGCCTGTGGCTTCCTCTCAACCCGCCGGAACACCTCCTACTTCGGCCAGGATCTCTGGGGAGGTCTGGACCGCGTACCCAAATGCAGTCGCTGCAGCTGCATGAGCCACAGTCCTGAACCTCGCCCATTTCCCCTCCGCATCAGAAGGACGATGGCAACCCCAGCTGCAAGCGATGTTGAACTATCCCCAGCTAGCTGAGACCAGGCCACTGTGGGTTTGAATGGGGTCCTAGATGGACACCCACCACCGGAGTGGAAGAATGGCAGGCGCATCTTACAGATGACAAGTCGATGGTCAGTGGGCAGATCAGCTCCACGGTAGGTCCTGGTGTCAAGGACATGGGCCTGCATCCACGTTTCCGTCACTATGTAGTCCAGCAGATGTTCTTGCTTGGACCCGGTGTGCATTCATGATGTGTGGATGCGCCGATGCCGGATTACAAGCCCATGGGCTGCACGAAATTTTAGAAGCCTCCTACCGTTGAGCTGATCTGGCCCATACCTTCTAATCACTCCAGACCAGGTGCCAGCATCATGACCAACTCGGGCATTGAAGTCACCCAACAAGATGACTCAGTCCCGAGGGGCCACTTTAGCTCGCAACTGGGACAGGAGGTCATAGAAGGCGTCTGACTCATCGGCCTTGCCTGCATCCCTCCACGCATGTTCGTCTTCGGTGGGGGCATAAGTAACCACGACCACCACTCCTCGCCTCTTGTTGATGGGGAGGTGAGCCCACAGTAGCCTGGGGCTTACAGCTTCCCACTCCTCACCGCCACGCTCCCACACTGTCACCACCATCGTCACCACTCACATCGTCACCACCATCGTCACCACTCACATCGTCACCACCATCATCACCACTCACATCGTGAACACCATCATTACGATGACGATGATGGCGGTGTCGATTAATCGATCAATCGGTTACCCCCCTCCCTTCCCCCCCCCCAGATTGTCCCAGACAGAGGGGAGACCGCATACAGCTGACACATGCTGTAGTTCCTGGGGGGGTCACAATAGCCCCCCCCCCCTGACACCCCCCCCTCTCTGATCCCCCCCCCCCTTACCCCAAAATTCCCGCCCCTTCACTGTGTGTGTGAGCGTTGTTTTTCTATGAACCTGCTGTGAATGTTGGGCTGGGTGGCTCACTCTCCTATTGGATGATGGGCTGGGTGGCTCACTCTCCTATTGGATGATGGGCTGGGTGGCTCACTCACCTATTGGATGATGGGCTGGGTGGCTCACTCACCTATTGGATGATGGGCTGGGTGGCTCACTTCTATTGGATGATGGGCTGGGTGGCTCACTCACCTATTGGATGATGGGCTGGGTGGCTCGCTCTCCTATTGGATGATGGGCTGGGTGGCTCGCTCTCATATTGGATGATGGGCTGGGTGGCCCACTCTCCTATTGGATGATGGGCTGGGTGACTCACTCACCTATTGGATGATGGGCTGGGTGGTTCACTCTCCAATTGGATGATGGGCTGGGTGGCTCACTCTCCAATTGTATGATGGGCTGGGTGGCTCACTCACCTATTGGATGATCGGCTGGGTGGCTCGCTCTCTTATTGGATGATGGGCTGGGTGGCTCACTCTCCTATTGGATGATGGGCTGGGTGGCTCACTCTCCTATTGGATGATGGGCTGGGTGGCTCACTCACCTATTGGATGATGGGCTGGGTGGCTCACTCTCCTATTGGATGATGGGCTGGGTGGCTCACTCACCTATTGGATGATGGGCTGGGTGGCTCACTCTCCTATTGGATGATGGGCTGGGTGGCTCACTCACCTATTGGATGATGGGCTGGGTGGCTCACTCTCCTATTGGATGATGGGCTGGGTGGCTCACTCACCTATTGGATGATGGGCTGGGTGGCTCACTCTCCTATTGGTTGATGGGCTGGGTGGCTCACTCTCCTATTGGATGATGGGCTGGGTGACTCACTCACCTATTGGATGATGGGCTGGGTGACTCACTCACCTATTGGATGATGGGCTGGGTGGTTCACTCTCCAATTGTATGATGGGCTGGGTGGCTCACTCTCCTATTGGATGATGGGCTCTCTGCTCACTCTCACTTAATGATGGGCTCTGTGGCTCACTATCCTATTTAATGACTTCTATCGATCTATCTATTTATTATCGTCGCGATGCCTTTTTGGATGGGTTTGGGGGGGGGGGGCTTTAATTTGTTTACGTTTACAATTACGCGCCTGCGTGCGTGTGTACACGTGTGTGTGTGTGTGTGCGCGCGTGTAAACCTGCGATTGGTTAGCCCGGTTGGCTATGGTACGGTATGACTGACGTTCAACATACATAGACGCGTGTGTGTGTGTGTGCGTATACGCGTGTGCGTACACGTTTGTGTGTGTGTGTGTACACACGCACGCGTGCGTGGTGGGGGTCAATATGCTATGTACAGGGACACTTCTACTTACGAACATTCGACTTACGAACTTTCAGAGATACGAACAAACCTGCCCCCCCCCCCCCCCCCCCGTGTGTCCATTTGCCTGTTCGGACCGAGAGTCGTAAGTTCAACCGCCGCGCAATAGATGGCGGTGGTGGCATCTACATTTGCAGAACGTGAAGAACCAGTGGCATCTACATCTGTAGAACCAGTGGCATCTACATCTGCAGAACGTGAAGAACCAGTGGCATCTACATCTGCAGAACGTGAAGAACCAGTGGCATCTACATCTGTAGAACCAGTGGCATCTACATCTGCAGAGCGTGAAGAACCAGTGGCATCTACATCTGTAGAACCAGTGGCATCTACATCTGCAGATCGTGAAGAACCAGTGGCATCTACATCTGTAGAACCAGTGGCATCTACATCTGTAGAACGTGAAGAATCAGTGGCATCTACATCTGTAGAACCAGTGGCATCTACATCTGCAGAGCGTGAAGAACCAGTGGCATCTACATCTGTAGAACCAGTGGCATCTACATCTGCAGAGCGTGAAGAACCAGTGGCATCTACATCTGTAGAACCAGTGGCATCTACATCTGTAGAACGTGAAGAACCAGTGGCATCTACATCTGTAGAACCAGTGGCATCTACATCTGCAGAGCGTGAAGAACCAGTGGCATCTACATCTGTAGAACCAGTGGCATCTACATCTGCAGAACGTGAAGAACCAGTGGCATCTACATCTGTAGAACCAGTGGCATCTACATCTGCAGAACGTGAAGAACCAGTGGCATCTACATCTGTAGAACCAGTGGCATCTACATCTGCAGAACGTGAAGAACCAGTGGCATCTACATCTGTAGAACCAGTGGCATCTACATCTGCAGAACGTGAAGAACCAGTGGCATCTACATCTGTAGAACCAGTGGCATCTACATCTGCAGAACGTGAAGAACCAGTGGCATCTACATCTGTAGAACCAGTGGCATCTACATCTGCAGAACGTGAAGAACCAGTGGCATTTACATCTGCAGAACGTGAAGAACCAGTGGCATCTACATCTCTGTAACATGAAGAACCAGTGGCATCTACATCTGCAGAACGTGAAGAACCAGTGGCATCTACATCTCTGTAACATGAAGAACCAGTGGCATCTACATCTGCAGAACGTGAAGAACCAGTGGCATCTACATCTACAGGAGATTCTACAACTTTTAAAGCCATTTTCCGGGTCGAGTGTACACGCCGTACAACGCGTTTGGAATCGACGAGAGTGATGTTGGGTTTTTTACACAATGAGACATCTCCTTTACCAGTGGTAAAATATAGTGATAGGTTTTTACCCTTTCAACTGGTACAAAAACTGACACCTTTATACAAGGCATCATGTTTGCAATAACCACAACACAAGCAATGATATGCACTGTCCTCTAAAAGTTGTCTTAGGTGTGGTCCAATCAACTTCAAGGACAGTGCATACAATTATCATCATCAGAGTTGTTTCTTTTTGTTTGCAATTTGACTGCTTGTGTTGCGGTTATTGCCAACATGATGCCTTGTATAAAGGTGTCAGTTTTTGTACCAGTTGAAAGGGTAAAAACCTATTACTATATTTTGCCACTGGTAAAGGAGATGTCTCATAGTGTAAATGCTTACCCCGAGCTCTCAATACTCTGATAGTGCGCTGTCTTTGAGTTGTGCGCCTTTTGGCGTCATCTGGTCAAACACCAATGGAGACTAGACTCTAAGGAAAGCTGTCTCGGGTGTGGACCAATCAACTTCAATGACAGTGCATATCATTATCATGATCAGAGTTGTTAATTTTTGTTTGCAATTTGACTGCTTGTGTTGTGGTTATTGCAAACATGATGCCTTGTATAAAGGTGTCAGTTTTTGTACCAGTTGAAAGGGTAAAAACCTATCACTGAAGTTGGGTCTTGCGAACAATTCGACTTACGAACACAGACACCTCTGAAACCGAACTCGTTCGTAAGTAGAGGAGTCTCTGGGGGGTTGGGGGGGTGACTCGTGAACTCGCGGTACGATAATTGCGCACGGTTTTTTATTTATTTAACTACTTTGTTTGTGGGGGGCGGGGCAGAGGGGGTCAGTAGGAGGGGGAGGGCGTTATGATTGATGAGTCGTGAAGAAACTCGTTTACCCTCGCCTCTAGACTAGTACTTACCCTGGTTCAACACCAACTCCACTTGAAGCTTCCACTCACCCACTCAACCACTCACTCACCGACTCACTCATTCACTCACCCACTCACCCATTCACTCACCTACCGCCTCACTCACTCGCTCACCCACTCACCCATTCACTTACCTACTCACCCACTCATCCACTCACTCACCCACTCACCCATTAACTCACCCACCCACCGTCTCACTCACTCGCTCACCCACTCACTCATTCACTCACCCACTCACCCACTCACCCACTCACTCACCCACTCACCCATTCACTCATCCACTCACTCACACATTCACTCACCCACCCACCGTCTCACTCACTCGCTCACCCACCATCTAACCCACCATCTAACCTACTCACCCACTCACTCACACACTCACCCACTCACTCACCCATTCACTCACCTACCCACCGTCTCACTCGCTCACCCACCATCTAACCCACCATCTAACCTACTCACTCACCCACTCACCCACTCATCCACCCTCTCACCCACCCAATCACCCACTACACCTACTCACTACACCCGCGATCCCACTCACTCACCCACTCACCCACTCACTCACCCATTCACTCACCTACCCACCGTCTCACTCGCTCACCCACCATCTAACCCACCATCTAACCTACTCACTCACCCACTCACCCACTCATCCACCCTCTCACCCACCCAATCACCCACTACACCTACTCACTACACCCGCGATCCCACTCACTCACCGACTCACCACCCACTATATAACCCACTCAAGCACCCCATCTCACTCATCCACTATCTCATTCACCATCCCACTCACCCACCCACTATCACACCCACCCACCATCCCACTCACTCGCCCACCCACTCGCTCACCTAGCGATCCCACTCACCCACCCATTCACTCACCCACTCACCTACCCACTCACCCACCTGTGTCACACAAAATCACCTTGACACCTTGCTGGCACGGCGCGGATGTGCCAGTGGAAAACAAACACAAAAATACGCATCTGATGTTTTATGAGGCCAGCGTAGCACGGCTCGGTTCCGGCTCGGCTCTGTAAAATGCCAGTGAGAATAACAAAACCCACCCGTGCCGTGGTGCTGGTCCCATGCTGGTGCGGCCCGGATGTGCAAGTGCAAAAACAAACAAAAAAACGTATCAAGTGTTGTGTGAGGCCAGCTTAGCACGGCTCGGGAAGACAAAAAAAACCCACCCGTGCCGTGCCGTGCCATGCTGCTCCAATGCTGATCCCATGCTGGTCCTATGCTGGCTCGGCTCGTAGTGCCGATGGGGGGGGGGGGGGGGGGAGTTGTATTTGTCTACCCAGGCCAGGTTGTTGTTGTTGTTGTTGTTGGTGGTGGTGGTGGCGGTGGTGGTGGTGGTGGCGGTGGTGGTGGTGGTGGCGGTGGTGGTGGTGGTGGTGGCGGTGGTGGTGGTGGCGGTGGTGGTGGTGGTGGTGGCAGCACTACCGCAAACAACGGAGGTGGGTGGGCGAGCGGGCGGGCTGAATCGGCATGCACCGCTGTGGGCCCTCTCGGTCCAGGCGAGTCAAAGGGATCGCCCGTGCCGGCCAGAAGCTGACGCGTGGCCAAACGCTTGCCGGTGGTTGGTGGTTCGTTGGGTGTAGTCGATTGATTTGGTGGTGGTGGTGGTGGTTGGTGGGGTGTGATTGGTTGATTTTGTGGTGGTGGTGGTTGTTGCCCGGCGGGGTATCGACGAGGCTGGCTGTGAGATGGAAGATCCGGGCCGGGAGATTGGTCTCTTATCCACCACCACCATCCCCACCACCACCACAACCACCACTACCGCCACAACCACCACCGCCACAACCACAACCACAACCCCCACCACCACCACAACTACCCCCACCACCACCATCCCCACCACCACCACCACAACCACCCCCACCACCACAACCACCACCACAACCACCCCCACCACCACCACAACCACCACAACCACCACCACCACAACCACCCCCACCACCACAACCCCCACCACCACCACCCCCACCACAACCACCACCACCACAACCACCCCCACCACCACCACAACCACCCCCACCACCACCACCCCCACCACCACCACCACCCCCACCACAACCACCACCACAACCACCCCCACCACCACAACCACCCCCACCACCACCACAACCACCCCCACCACCACCACAACCACCCCCACCACCACAACCACCCCCACCACCACCACAACCACCCCCACCACCACCCCAACCACCCCCACCACAACCACCCCCACCACCACCACAACCACCCCCACCACCACAACCACCCCCACCACCACCACAACCACCCCCACCACCACCCCAACCACCCCCACCACAACCACCCCCACCACCACCACAACCACCCCCACCACCACAACCACCACCACCACCACCACAACCACCCCCACCACCACCACAACCACCCCCACCACCACAACCACCACCACCACCACCCCCCTGCCTCCCAACCGGCCGCGCGTGTTGCTGAATCGTGGGTTGCGAGTGAAGGTGAAATCGCTCGTCGTTGGGTTTGGGACCCTTCCGTTGATGTCCCTTTCTGGGCAGTTTGCTCGCATTAAATTTGGGGTTTGTGGGGGGCGGGGGGAGCCCCCCACACCTCCCTTTAAATAAGTCGACTGTCGTGTCTGTTTTGTCGCCCTGGATAGGGGAGAGAGAACGCGTTTGTGTGTCTGTGCGTGTGTCTTTTGTTCTATGACGTCTCCTGGCCAAACCCCAATTTGGCAGAGCCAGGAGATTGAGTTTTTACTCTCGGGGCTCCTCCAGAAACAACAAAAGCCACTACGGATGGCCACGTGGAATGTTCGAACGCTCACTGGGTTTAACCAGGCTGGATTGTGTGAGGAGCTATCAAATCCCTGAAAATCTGAACAAAGTCCCATCGGTGAGCTCCTCCTGCAGGCAAAGCTGTTGGCTGGGCCATATAGCCCGCATGCCCAGCCACCGCATGCCTAAACAGCTTTTGTTCGACCGGATCGAGGGGGCTAAACGGGAGAAGAGATGGAGCGATGTGGTACAGGAGGACGTGGAGCTGAGTGGACTTGCCGATGACTGGTACCAGCGGTGTCAAGATCGGCCTCCGTGGAGGAGGCTCGTGAAGGACGCTACTGGGCAGTTGGAGGCAGTCGCCCTCCAACAACAACGGAGGGCGGAGGAGCGACGCTCACAACAACGAGCGGAGCGCCGGGTGGCTAAAGCACAGCAAGTTGGTATAGTAGGGGGCACAGGTGGTGCATCAGCCAGTCATCTCGGTCAGTCGACCCGTGGCACCTGCTGGGTCTGCCTCGTGACCTCCTGCCAGCGGGCGTTCGACACTTCACGTGGCCTCAAGGTGCACATGGCCTGGCACAAGCGTCGTGGTGGCGTCACCGCCACTTAGTGGCGAATGGCGGTTGTTGTTGTTGTGCGTGTGTGTGTGTCTCTGTGTGTTATGTACCAGAGAAGCGGTAGTGTAGCAGTTGGTGCTACGCTGCGCTATAAATCTCAGTTCCATATTCATTAGTCATCACCATCACCGTCATCACCACCACCTCCATCATCACAATCATCATCACCTCCATCATCACCACCTCCATCATCACAATCATCACCACCTCCATCATCACCACAATCACCACCTCCATCATCACCATCATCACCACCTCCATCATCATCACCACCATCATCATCACCACCACCACCACCTCCATCATCACAATCATCACCACCTCCATCATCACCACAATCACCACTTCCATCATCCTCATCACCACCACCTCCATCATCACAATCATCACCACCTCCATCATCGCCACCATCATCATCACCACCACCACTTCCATCATCATCATCACCACCACCTCCATCATCACAATCATCACCACCTCCATCATCACCACCTCCATCATCATCACCACCACCACCTCCATCATCACCACCTCCATCATCATCATCACCACCACCTCCATCATCACAATCATCACCACCTCCATCATCGCCACCATCATCATCACCACCACCACCTCCATCATCATCATCACCACCACCTCCATCATCACCACCTCCATCATCATCACCACCACCACTTCCATCATCATCATCACCACCACCTCCATCATGACAATCATCACCACCTCCATCATCACCACCTCCATCATCATCACCACCACCACCTCCATCATCATCATCATCACCACCACCTCCATCATCACCACCTCCATCATCATCACCACCACCACCTCCATCATCACAATCATCACCACCTCCATCATCACCACCTCCATCATCATCACCACCACCACCTCCATCACCACCACCTCCATCACCACCACCTCCATCATCATCACCAGCACCACCTCCATCATCATCATCACCACCACCTCCATCATCACCACCTCCATCATCATCATCATCACCACCTCCATCATCACCACAATCACCACCTCCATCATCATCATCACCACCACCTCCATCATCACCACCTCCATCATCATCATCACCACCACCTCCATCATCACCACCTCCATCATCATCACCACCACCACCTCCATCATCATCATCACCACCACCTCCATCACCACCACCTCCATCACCACCACCTCCATCATCATCACCACCACCATCATCATCATCACCACCACCATCTTCACCACCATCACCACCCCCATCATCGTCAGCACCACCAACACCACCACCTCCATCATCATCACCACCAACACCACCACCTCCACCATTATCACCACCACCTCCATCATCACAATCATCACCACCATTACCACCACCTCCATCATCGTCAAAATCATCATCACCATCACCACTACTATCTACACCATCACCACTACTATCTACACCATCACCACTACTATCTACACCATCACCTCCACCACCATCACCACTACTATCTACAACACCACCACTACTCTACACCACCATCACCACTACCTACATCACCCACATCACCACTACTATCTACACCGCCTACACCACCATCACCACTACTATCTACACCATCACCTCCACCACCATCACCACTACTATTTACACCGCCTACACCACCATCACCACTACTATCTACACCATCACCTCCACCACCATCACCACTACAATCTACAGCACCACCACTACTACTCTACACCACCATCACCACTACCTACATCACCACGACTATCTACAGCACCACCACTACTCTACACCACCATTACCACCACCTCCATCATTATCATCACCACCATGACCACCTCCATCCATCTTCCACAGCTTTTATAACAACAACAACAAACAAATAGTAGCAGCAATAACAACAACAACAACAACGACGACGACCCTCGCTCTATTGATGAAGAAGCACGTGACACTCGTGACCCACCACCACCATTATGACGACACGGACGTCGCTGATTGGTTGGCTGGGCTGGGGGGGGGGAGGGCCTGCGGACGGAGCTCTGAGCCACTCACCATCGCAAGGTGATGGCGGGCAAAGTGAATGTTGATATGAATGTTGACGGCGAGTGTCTGATGCTGCTGCTGCTTGTGTCCTGGCAACAGCGCTTTGAGATCCTTGATGACAAAGCGCTCCTGTGAATGTAACGATTGTTAAATTTCCATTTAAAGCTTTTCGTGACTGCAGGGATTAATCTTCTTGATTCTTTCGGTAAAGTCACGTAGAAGGGAAATAATAAAATAATAAAAATAAAACGTAATAAAATAATTCTCACGACGTTTCGGCCACAACGCAAGCAGCCGTCCTCAGGTGAAGAATGAAACACCACCAAGCTTGGAGCGTATATTTAAGAAGGGGTAACGATTGTTATTCATCTTCTTGGCTCTTTCGGTAAAGTCACGTAGAAGGGGAAAAAAACATAATAAAATAAAAACAGTGACGCTGTCTTTCCGACAGACCTGTTCTTCACATGAGGACGGCTGCTTGCGTTGTGGCCGAAACGTCGTGAGAACTGTATTTTATAATGTTTTATTTTTATTATTGTATTATTTCCCTTCTACGTGACTTTACCGAAAGAACCAAGAAGATGAATCCCTGCAGTCACGAAAGCTTTACATCGAGATTGTTATTCAATCACCCCCTCACCTCCCCAACACGAGACCTAAGGGGCCGTCCATAAATGACGTCACGCGATTATGGACGATTTTTGACCCCCCCCCTTCCTCGAATATGACGTCACAAAGGAGGAGGCTCGTGAAGGACGCTGCTACTGGGCAGTTGGAGGCAGTCGCCCTCCAACAACAACGGAGGGCGGATGAGCGACGCTCACAACAACGAGCGGAGCGCCGGGTGGCTAAAGCACAGCAAGTTGGTACAGTAGGGGGCACAGGTGGTGCATCGGCCAGTCATCTCGGTCATCTCAGTCAGTCGACCCGTGGTACCTGCTGGGTCTGCCCCGTGACCTCCTGCCAGCGGGCGTTCGACACTTCACGTGGTAGCCTCAAGGTGCACATGGCCTGGCACAAGCGTCGTGGTGACGTCACAGCAAGTTGGCACAGTAGGGGGCGTTTCCATTTTGAAAATAAAACATGCTTCAAATGGCTTTAAACTATTGTCATTGCAGTGCGTATTTAATGTGGCGCTGCACTCTGATGTTGTAGGAGTGTTGTTATAACAATTAGTGTTGTTATAGCAATTAGTGTTGTAACAATTCTATATTTATTTAAAGTTGCTCATTTTGATGTGACGTCACATTTCTCAAACCACCCCCCCCCCACCTCGTCACGCATCGTCACAAATGTCTGACCCATAGGTGCGTGACGTCATTTATGGACTGCCCCCAAGGGGGTTGAATGATGGATCGACGGCGGCATCGCAACGATCTGGGGGCCCTCAAAAACTGTGCAGTGAATGTGGTGGATTTCTGCCACGTTTATTTGAATGCTGGAACGGGGAAATCTGTAGATTTTGTTGTGGTTTTTTTTGGTATTTTGGGAAACCATCCGAAGCTCGATCCACACAGCTCGATCCGAGCACGTTGGACGCGATCCGGGTAAATATCTTTTTAAATCCTTTATATTAAGTTCGCTTGCTTGCTTGCGTGCTTGCGTGCTTGCGTGCTTGCTTGCTTACGACCGTGCAAATCTTTCGGTCGTTTTTTAACCCACTTCCCGTGATCCAATCGAGCTGACATTTTCCACACAGACTCGTTGTGCGTGACAATTTATTTTCGTGAAAAATTTTTTCCCAAAATTTGACACTTTTTAGGTACATTTTTTTTATATGTAATTACCAATTGCTTAATGGTGGTAACCAATCATCTGACCCATAGGTGGCAGCCATCTCAAGCCAGAGGACGAGAGGACTCTAGCCGCCCGTTTCAAAGACCAATGTGGGCTGGGTTGTGGCCCATTGAACACGCATATAAAGGATTTATAGTGAAAAACTTTGTTTTTACGGGTTAATTTTTTAATGTCATAACTTCATCCATGCTGAAACGCACAACAAGACGCACCAATGATGGATCGAAGCAGACGATTCGTGGATCGAAATACGATTCCTGGATCGAACAAAACGATTCGTGGATCGAACAGACCAGATCGTTGATCGAAATAGGCGATTCGCGGATCGAATTAAAAGCGCATATCAGCTCCGCCGGTCGACGCTGATTGGCCACCACTGGGCATGGAAAACATCGATTTGTCATTGATCCCGCCACGGAATCCCATCCTTTATCCTGTTACAGGGGGGGGGGGGGGGTTGGTACCGCTTACAATTAAATAGGGCAGGCGTGGGGAACGTCCGGCCCACGTGGGCCGTATGAGGCCCGTGACATCATTTGGGTCTGGCCCTACCAAGGCAACCGAACGACTCGAAATTGAACAAATCTCGGAGCAAACCTGGAAAAGCAGTTGCGAGTAGCAGCGACATCATCATCATCACCAGCTAACATCATCATCACCAGCTAACATCATCATCAATACCAGCTAACATCATCATCAACACCAGCTAACATCATCATCAACACCAGCTAACATCATCATCAACACCAGCTAACATCATCATCAACACCAGCTAACATCATCATCAACACCAGCTAACATCATCATCAATACCAGCTAACAACATCATCAATACCAGCTAACATCATCATCAACACCAGCTAACATCATCATCAACACCAGCTAACAACATCATCAACACCAGCTAACATCATCATCAACACCAGCTAACATCATCATCAATACCAGCTAACATCATCATCAACACCAGCTAACATCATCATCAACACCAGCTAACATCATCATCAACACCAGCTAACATCATCATCAACACCAGCTAACATCATCATCAATACCAGCTAACATCATCATCAACACCAGCTAACATCATCATCAATACCAGCTAACATCATCATCAACACCAGCTAACATCATCATCAACACCAGCTAACATCATCATCAATACCAGCTAACATCATCATCAACACCAGCTAACATCATCATCAACACCAGCTAACATCATCATCAACACCAGCTAACATCATCATCAATACCAGCTAACATCATCATCAATACCAGCTAACATCATCATCAACACCAGCTAACATCATCATCAACACCAGCTAACATCATCATCAACACCAGCTAACATCATCATCAACACCAGCTAACAACATCATCAACACCAGCTAACATCATCATCAACACCAGCTAACATCATCATCAACACCAGCTAACATCATCATCAATACCAGCTAACATCATCATCAACACCAGCTAACATCATCATCAACACCAGCTAACATCATCATCAACACCAGCTAACATCATCATCAACACCAGCTAACATCATCATCAACACTAGCTAACATCATCATCAACACCAGCTAACATCATCATCAACACCAGCTAACATCATCATCAACACCAGCTAACATCATCATCAACACCAGCTAACATCATCATCAACACCAGCTAACAACATCATCAACACCAGCTAACATCATCATCAACACCAGCTAACATCATCATCAACACCAGCTAACATCATCATCAATACCAGCTAACATCATCATCAACACCAGCTAACATCATCATCAACACCAGCTAACATCATCATCAACACCAGCTAACATCATCATCAACACCAGCTAACATCATCATCAATACCAGCTAACATCATCATCAACACCAGCTAACATCATCATCAACACCAGCTAACATCATCATCAACACCAGCTAACATCATCATCAACACCAGCTAACATCATCATCAACACCAGCTAACATCATCATCAACACCAGCTAACATCATCATCAACACCAGCTAACATCATCATCAACACCAGCTAACATCATCATCAATACCAGCTAACATCATCATCAACACCAGCTAACATCATCATCAACACCAGCTAACATCATCATCAACACCAGCTAACATCATCATCAACACCAGCTAACATCATCATCAACACCAGCTAACAACATCATCACACGCCTCGACAAAGAGAAGCAGTTCCAACCCATCGCATTAGGGGCGAGTTAATGAAATGTTTGACCAAATATAACAACGCGCTAATTTTGAAGTTGATCATTTTGCGTGGCCCGCGAATGATGTTATACAAATATCCAAACGGGCCTTGGCAGAGAAAAAGGTTCCCCCTACCCCTGATCTGTCCATGTACAATCTGGGAAAAACTTGTGTGTCGTCAGATCCTCTACCGCCCGACAAACAATAAACCCATCCATGAAGGAGGTTTTTTGTGGGGTTAGAACGCGTCAATGTATAGGTGTGTGTCGTTAAAACCCGCCACCACCCGACACAGCCAACTAGTGAGGGTTGTCACGTAAATAGAACGTGGACAATTCGTCACTAGTACAGCACTAGTGTATAGTGTATAGTATAGTGTGTAGTGTATAGTGTAGTGTATAGTAGTGTATAGTAGTGTATAGTGTAGTGTATAGTGTAGTGTAGTATACTAGTAAAGCACTAGTGTATAGTGTAGTGTATAGTAGTGTAGCGTATAGTGTAGTGTATAGTGTAGTATACTAGTACAGCATACCGGTGTTGGAGAGCCAAGCCACAACATTTACAAACAACACACCAGTGTTGTTGTACTAGTATACTACACTACACTATACACTACACTATACACTAGTGCTGTATTAGTATACTACACTATACACTACACTATACACTACACTATACACTAGTGCTGTACTAGTATACTACACTATACACTACACTATATACTACTATACATTACACTATATGCTACACTACACTATACACTACACTATACACGAGTGCTGTACTAGTATACTACACTATATAATACACTATACACTACTATACACTACACTATACACTACACACTACACTACACACTATACACTACACTATACACTAGTGCTGTACTAGTACACTATACTATACACTACACACTACACTACACTACAGACTAGTGCTGTACTAGTGACGAATTGGCCACGTTCTGTTTACGTGACAACCCTCACTAGTTGGCTGTGTCGGGTGGTGGCGGGTGTTTAACGACACCACATTTATACATTGACGCGATCTAACCCCCCAAAAACCTCTACTGTGGATGATATTGGTCGCGAAAAGCGCCGCTACGTGCTAAACTAATAAACCCGTATTCTTGGGTCTGTCGGTAAAGTCACGATGATAGGTTCAAATAACATAAATAACAAACAAAAAACCTACAACGTTTCGATCGCAACACAAGCGGTCGTCCTTAAGACGTGTTGCGATCGAAACGTCGTAGGTTTTGTCATTTCCTTTGAAACCTACGTGCGTGACTTTACCGAAAGAGCCAACGATATGAATTCCTGCAGTCACGAAAGCTTTAAAGTCGAGATTTAATCATATTCTTAGGTTTTTTCGGTAAAGTCACGTAGGTAAAAAATTAAAATTAATAAAAGTAAAATAAAAATAAAATAAAAATCACGACGTTTCGGAGGCAACACAAGCTTCCGTCTTCAGGTGGAACCGTCACAGCACGATTGCTGTATCAAGTGAGTGAGAAATTCCAAGGAAACATTCCTTGTATATATACTGGTTGAGGGTGGGAGGAGCCAAGGTAGGCCCTGGATATTATTATTGTGATGTTCGGTGCGGCTGAAGCACGCTGTTAGGAATGAGCTTTTGTTGTGTAAACTAGGCGCGGATGATGTAAAGGTGCGTGTAAAAGGTTTGTGCCTTTTTGTTATTTAGAGATGGTCCGGCTGAAATCACTGCCAGGAAATGAGTCTTTGTTGTGTAGAATGGTTGACTGAGCCTTTTGTTATGTAGAGGTGGTGCGGCTGAAATCGCTGCCAGGAATGCTTTACCGAAAAAACCTAAGAATATGAATCCTTGCAGTCACGAAAGCTTCAAATCTAGAGATTTAATAAACCCATTACACCCCAACCGAGCATCCTATCGGTCGGTGCAGCGGTCAGCGCTACGCTGCGCTACGAACCCGCGCACGGCCAAAACCGGTGACGATTATCTGACACCGGTCCAGGGCCTCCCCTTAGGTCAACTCGGCCACAAAATGAGTGCCTGGCGACGGTGTGGAGTTAAACATCGCCACTGGGGGAGACAAAGGCGGCCGGGCGTGGTTGCTGGCCACCCACCCCCCCCCCCCTCGTATGCCACAGCGCCGGCGTTCATAGGTGCTCACTAACAGCACTTGCCCCTATAGTTAGTGAAGGCTACACGGGGGGGGAGTCTTTGTGTTTGATCTTTGGGTTGAGTGAGTGAGTGGGTGAGTGATTAGGTGGGCGGGCAAGTGGGTGAGTGGATGGGTGGGTGAGTGGCTGAGTGATTGGGTGGGTGGGTGAGCGGGTGGGTTATTGGTAGGGTGATTGGGTGGGTGAGTGGGTGGGTGAGTGGGTGGGTGAGTGGGTGGGTGGGTGAGTGGGTGAGCGATCGGGTGGGCGGGCGAGTGAGTTGGTGAGTGGGAGTCGCTCTCCAACTTACCCGGTGAGTGTGAACGTGAGCGAGTGAGTGGGTTAGCGAGTCAGTGGGTGAGCGGGTCAGTGAGCGGGTGAGCGAGCGGGTCAGTGAGCGGGTGGGTGAGCGGGTGGGTGAGCGGGTGAGTGGGAGTCGCTTCCCAACTCACACGGTGAGTCAAGCCGTAACGACCGGCGTGCCACTGTCACGACGCCCTCTCCCCCCACGCGGTGGTCGGGTGGCGGAGGGGTCCGACGACACAACTCCCCCGGGACGGCCTACCCCAGCCGCCCAGCAGCCCCACCCCGAGTGGCGGCCACACCGTGGGGCCGCACCGTGGGGCCGTGGGGCCGCACCGTAAGGCCACGTCCCGTCACCGCGAGGGCGTGTCCCCACCGGTACGGCCACCGCTGCCCTGCCGCCCTCGTCAACCAATCGCGGAGAGGGGGAATCGATCTGCCGCTTGACGGGCCGCCAGGTTACCGGGTCACCAAGTCACCGGGTGCCTGGGTCACCAGGTCACCAGGTCACCGGGTCACTGGGTCACCAGGTCACCAAGACAGTGGGTCACCAGGTCACCGGGTCACTGGGTAACCAGGTCACCAGGTCACTGGGTCACCAGGTCACCATGTAACTGGGTCACCAGGTCACTGGGTCACTGGGTCACCAGGTCACCAAGTCACTGGGTCACCAGGTCACCAAGTCACTGGGTCACCAAGTCACCGGGTCACCAGGTCACTGGGTCACCAGGTCAGCAGGTCACCAAGTCACCAAGTCACTGGGTCACCAGGTCACCAAGTCACCGGGTCACCAAGTCACCGGGTCACCAGGTCACTGGGTCACCAGGTCAGCAGGTCACCAAGTCACTGGGTCACCAGGTCACCAGGTCACCGAGTCACTAGGTCACCAGGTCACCGGGTCACCAGGTCACCAGGTCCGTGGGTCACCGGGTCACCAGGTCACCCTGCCACTGGGTCACCAGGTCACTGGTCACCAGGTCACCCTGCCACTGGGTCACCAGGTATCTGGGTCACCAGGTCACTGGGTCACCAGGTCACCCTGCCACCGGGTCACCAGGTCACCGGGTCACTGGGTCACCAGGTCACCAGGTCTACTGTCGCGCCTCGATCAGCTTGTTGCTGAACGCGAGCGCGACGTCGGCTCCGCGCGCCGCAGCCAGCGCCGCCTGGGCCCCACCACCAGCACCGGCGCCACCGTTTACACCGCCGGCACCACCGGCACCACCGCCACCGGCACCGGCACCACCGGCACCGCCACCGCCGGCACCACCCTCCTTGGGGCCGTTCTCCTTGGCTCGTCCCGGCGTGGGGGTGGCCGCATCTTTCTCCGACCGGGCGGCGGCGGCGGTGCCAGTGGAAACCCCGGCGTTCGCACCACCGGCGCTGGCACCACCGGCGCTGGCACCAACCGCGCTGGCACCACCGGCGCTGGCACCGGCGTTGACACCGCCGGCGTTGACACCGGCGTTGGGACCACCGGCACTAGCACCACCGCCACTGGAACCGGCGTTGCTACCACCGGCATTGACACCACCGGTGCTAGCACTACCGGCGCTGGAACCGGCGTTGACACCACCGGCATTGGCACCACCGGCATTGGCACCACCGGCGCTGGCACCACCGGCGTTGGCGTCGCCGCTGGGCCCCGGCTTCACGACGGTACCGGCGCCAGCGTGGGCTTTGGCGCCCGTCTTGCCGGTTGTCGAGTCGCGAGCGCCGGACTTGGCCATGTGGGCCGCACCGGGCCTGCCTCTCTTATGAGCGGCGGTGGCGGCGGTGGCGGTGGTGGTGGCGGTGGTGCCAGGCGGCTTCTTGTCCGTTTTCTCGGCCTGAGCACAGTTGGTAACAAAAAACTTGTTTTTACCCACCAACAAAATCTGAGGAAGGCCAACTGCCCGAAACGTCGGCCAATCGTATAAGTGCACACACACAACACGCACAGCACAAGGCAAAGATCCCCCGTGTAGCCTTCACTGACTGTTTGGGCAAGTGCTGTTAGCACCACGCACGCCCGGCCGCCTTTGTCTCTCCCCTTGCTGGAATTCCCTACACCTCTGCTGTAGCAGACGGACAGAAAATATGGCATCTGTGCAGGACCGCCCTTTCCTGAAACCGCATTGGGGCTCCGCAAGCCTCTCCTCAGCGTGCCTGGCAAGGCGATGTTGAATAATCCTTGCCAGGACCTTTCCCGGCACACTGAGAAGTGAGATGCCCCTGTAGTTGTTACAGTCTGTGCGGTCCCCCTTCTTAAAGAGGGGGGCCACCAGGGCATCCTTCCAATGCTGCAAAACCCGTCCAGTGGTCCAGACTTTTGTTATGATGTCATGTAAGGCAGTCTGTGCACAAACGCCACCCTCCCTCAGCATTTCGCCTGGGAGATCATCTCTGCCCGGTGCCTTTCCTGGTCTCAGACTCTGGATCGCCTTCAGTACTTCCTCAACAGATGGCACCTCAGCCAGCCACTCACAGGGGGTGACCACTTCCAATATTTGAGGCACCGCAGCCTCAGCAGGGTTATCCCCACTTTGTCTCACGATGTTTTTCAGGCTGAGGGATTTCCCTTCCCCCAGGACCTCACAGAAATGCTCAGCAAATCTGTAAACCTGTACCTGGAGGTCGGAGATTGGATCACCGTTTTTCCCCTAATGATGGTAATAGGTGTGGCGCTGCAGGTTACTTTTTTGATGGA